>NC_048220.1:64919911-65224911 GCF_002007445.2 Ailuropoda melanoleuca | reverse complement strand
GAAAGCTCCAAATGATTAGTAAGATAGGGATCCCACCAACAACCTCATGTCCATTTTCATATGCATTAATTTTCATTGCAAAGAACCAAAGAGCAGGAACTATAATCACAGGAGCGTGGTTATCTTTCTATTTATTTCTGAGAATTCACTGAAATATGTGGACTCTGCAAAAATCAAGTAAGTGTCCATGACATACATAACATTTTATTCACAGGGGTACTCTGACTCCATGTCACTTAGCCAAGGACCTTTACCAGGAAACAGATAAGAGAAGAAATCTTGAGATAGATATCATCTATCCACTTGAAAGACTAAGGAAATAATGGGATTGATTACAGCTCAGTAAGAAACAGGGCCTTAGAAGAAACAGATGGTGTATTCAAACTGATCAATTGAAGAGATTTTAACAAAGGGATTATTTAAGATGTGGTGTGCAGAATTTTGGAAAACTAACAAGTAATAGTGAAATACTCTGGGGTTTGAAAAAGAAGGGGTTGGGGACCTAGGAGGCCTTCACCAAAGCTAGCCTGATGGGACAAGGGAAAGGTTACCTCTACACAGAGAGGATAGCTTTATGGAGAGGGTCAGTGCATGGCACTTGTGGCCTTCAGTAAGGGTGCAGCCAACCCATAATGACCTGAGAAGAGGGATTTGGGAATAAATGTCTTCATTCATCCATTTTATTCCTTTCCTTTGTGTTGTCTCTATCTCTGATTAGTTGAATCCACCCAAAAACCAAGGGAGAAGGAGCTGGTCAATTGTGTCTGCACAGGTCAGCATCTGGGGCAAATTTTAAGAAGGAAAGGATAGAGGGTAGACCTGGAGAACCTAACTGAAAATATACAGCACATAGTTCTTCTCAAAGTATCTTTAATGGAGTACTAGTTCTGTGAAATGAGTAACAGTGAAAATGGTCCAGGATCAAATCAGTTTGGGAAGTTCCACAGAATGTAACCTGCATGTCTATATACTGTGTGCAAGGCCCTGACAGAGCCATGAAAAATAAGAAGTCTCTGCCTTCATGAACCTTATAGTTTACTGAAAGAAACAATAAATGTACAAATAAACAAAGGACTGCATAACTCAGTGTTATGTAGTGACCAGTGTTATGAAGAGTAATAGTTTCTTTTTGATGGGATGTATATTAAATATTCTATCAAAAAGGAAATATGGATTTAATAAAAATGTCTACTGGATTAATTATAAGCCCTTCAAACTGAGACATTTTTAATAGTTTAAAGTACATTGCTTCACTTCAATTGGAAAAACATAAAGTAGATATTAAATTAACTAATTTGGGAACTTAATAGGAGTCATGTTAATAAGAATAAGCTATAATCTCAAGCACAGATGACAAAGGGAAAAATATATAAAATGAAAACATGGAAAATGGGTAAGTGAAAATTTTAAGCCGTAAGTGAGAGTAAATAGAAAAGTGTAAACTTCATTTTAATTTGTACTAGAGTTCAAATTTTGTTTATTGCTAGAATCTTACATACCTAGTATCTTTAGAATTGACCGTAAAACTAAGCTGGAATAGTTTCAAATCTTTTTATGTATTTTCTTCCTCTTTTACTTTGCCTATCATTTATTATCTCTGTGCTTTCTTAACTTTCCTCTAAAATAACCATACATTACTCATTTTATAACCTGTCTGGCCCTATCTTGTGCCCTGTGGGGTTTTTCAGAGATGCTTGCAAGTTAAATTATATAATAAGAACTATTATTTAGTAATAATTAGAGGAACAAAAAACAAGAAAAAAAATCTGACTTTTACATGGACTTGCTTTGTGTCAGGGAGTGTCATAAGTGCTCATGTGGACTATCTCTTTAGTGTTCACAACAACCTAATTCTGCAGGTACTGTTTTAATTCCCATTCTATAGATTAGAAAACTGAGGCATTAAGTGTTTGAGTAACTTGCGCAATGATACACAGCTAGGAGGTGGTAGAGCGAGGAGATCCAACCCCAGAGCTTGGACTTTTAAATTATTTATGGAATAATTTTCTTTCTCTTCATCCTCTCCAACATCTGTTGTTTCCTGAGCTATTCATTTTAGCCATTCCTAAATCTGATTAATCACATCTAACTAGATAAGAGTTTTTGACACATCAGATTCAAGCTTAGAAAATTGTAAGTTATAAAAAAAAATATAAATTATAAAAAAGATATCAGTGTCCAGTGTGTTAGAAAAAAAAGGGGGGGATATGTGTTTAAGCAAGAGACATAAAGAATCAGTTAAAGTTCCAAAGAGAAGGACCACATATAGATGAAGTAAATATTGAGTCCATAGGAAAAGGAAGGTAGAAATGTTATATTCAACAGGATTTAGAGGCAATTGTGGGATAAATTACACTGCAACATTTTAAGTGAAGGCAGCGCTATGTTTTTTATATCTTATGCTATGACATTTACAGAAAAATAAAAATTTTAGTGGCATACTAGTATTTTTATATAAAATAAATACAAAAGCCTAGTTAAGACATAAAAATTCCATGTACCACCAGAGATGTGGGAGGCATATTTAATTCATGTACTTTCAAATATGAGCACCATGGGGACATTTTTATCTGAGAGTATTTTTACTCTATAATACATAAGTTTATATGTACCCTATGGTGGCTATGTCAGCCAATTTAAAAAATAATTACCTCACTTTTAAGTTTCAATATTTTTTTCACTTAATTAGGCCATTAAAATTAAAAGGTTTCTATAGAACTAAAAAAACCTTTAATAATACTTAGAGTATATGTAGATAGCTTTCACCCCTTTAAATATGTTTACTATGGACTATTCTAAAAAGTCATGAAAAATACATTGCCATGAAAGTATTAATAGTGTTATCTAT
Source organism: Ailuropoda melanoleuca (assembly GCF_002007445.2). Classification (NCBI taxonomy): domain Eukaryota; kingdom Metazoa; phylum Chordata; class Mammalia; order Carnivora; family Ursidae; genus Ailuropoda; species Ailuropoda melanoleuca. The sequence continues at coordinate 65,222,063 of NC_048220.1, read as the reverse complement.
AAAGTTAGTTTAACCAGAATAAGTTAAAAGTCAGATTTTCCCCCCAAGGGCTAGGTTTCTGTAACAAAGGCAGTGTGCTTTCAAGTATTTTCAGATAAATAATATATAATGTAAATAGTAGAGAAATCAATGAAGGTAGACTATATAGATATTAAGATGAAATGTCATAGTGTTGACAGATGGACGTAGTTCTTATACTACGATAACTGCGCTATTACTATAACTCAGAACTAAGGTTCTGACTATTAAAAAAATGAAACACTTATTTGCTAAAAATGACTTTACTAATATCCTTCTCATGTTTGAATTAATTACAGTGATTAATTTTAATATACAGGCAACTTAAAAGCATCTGAAAAACCCACTCATTGTCCAAAGAAAACATACATCTCACTGAGTTGTTTATTCTTGATGAGAGTAAAAGTTAAGTAATTGAAATATTCACTCCATTCCTCTCACTATGGCTCCTGAGAACCACTGTGCCATAAGAGGAATGATACTTTTGACTTCTTTAAAGTTAGGGAAAGCTACCTGGACTGGATAGTGTTATGGAACACATAAAATTTTTCTCCTGGGCTTTAGATGCATAGACCAAACCAAAGAGAAATGGATCAGTCTAGAAAATCAATTGGACAATTCAAACTCAATTGCCCTTTTCCCTAACAGAAATAATTTCCCTGTGAAGTATCTGGTGATGCAGCCTTCTTTGTCTTTACAAAATATTTCAATTGTCCCTATAGATCATACTGTTCTTCTTTTCTGAGGACTAATGACACTTTCCTGAATCTCTCTTAAAGGAATACTGCTTTGTATGCAAGACATACCATAATGGATAGTTCTAGAGACATTTTTGGGGGCTGAAAACTACCTCTGTCATTTATTATCTGTCTAGTCTTGTACAAATTACATAACCTCTCTGAGATTCTTTGTCCTCATTTGAAATTATATTACTTATGCTTACTTTGAAGGATTGTTGGGAAAAGTAAATGATGTAATATAAATTATGATTATGTAAGAGTAACCCATACTAGCTTCTCAAATAGTAATTTGTATACTTATTACTATGATTTTCGATATCTCTTCTACCAGAATGAAATATGAAGACAGGTCCACATTTTATTTTTTTCTTTGTCATTTCCCATAGATCCTAGCTCAAAGCCTGTATAAAATGGCAATCAGTAAATGCATATTGCATGAATGTATAAGTGGGTGAATAGTAGACTAAAGATGTCAAAGTTTTGCCTCACGTTGCCATTCTTGGGGAGATTTTTGTTGCAGGCCTGAGTGTAAGGAGGGTCAAGTAGGCAAAACACGGTCATTGTTCTGCGGGATTCTGGGTTGTTGTAGGTATTCAGAGCACCGTGAACACCAGTCCTGTGAAAAAGGCACCTGCTTTAACTGATTCCATTGGCTTTATAAAACTCTGCATCACGTTACAGTGGGCTAAGAATATAAAATACGAACAAAACTAATTGCACAAAAGTTTAAAAACTCTTTTTCCGCAAAACTTTCGTTGAGGAAAGAATATTTATTGGACTACCTCTTGAATTCCAGGGAGACTCTTATAGAAAACTAATTTGTGATTAAAATTATCACTGTATTGAATATTTCTTACAATAGTAATTAAAACTAGTCAAGACGTACCCGGTCAACTCAAGTAATATGAAAATATGTGTGCATCTGGGGGAAAAACACCAAAGGAATATTAAAAAATGAATATACCTATGCCTGGGTGGCTCAGCCAGTTAAGTCTCTGCCTTAGGTTCAGGTCATGATCTTAGGGTCCTGAGATGGAGTCCCACGTTGGGCTCCTTGCTCAGCAGGGAGCCTGCTTCTCTCTCTGAGGGCTCTGTCTGCTCTGCCCGCCACTCCCCCAGCTTGTGCTCCCTCTCTTGCTCTCTCTCTAACACATAAGCAAATAAAATCATTAAAAATAAATAAATAAATAATAAAAAATGAATATACCATTATGAATAATACAGATATTTTTCCACACTTTTTCATGGATTTATGTCTTATACAAGGCACAAGTGACAGAGGGAAGGGAAAGAGAGTTCTCAAATAAAATACTTGTGACACACAGATGATAATGTCCTAAATGGAACCTTGAGACTAAAATGTAAATTTGCAGATGAAGCACATTCCAAAGGGAGGCGTTAGTCCAAATGCAAATAATTTCAAAGGAAGAATTCCAGAATCAGTAGAAAAAACATAAATTTCTCACCTATTTCAAGAGTGCTGAAACATAGGTAATGGAGATCACCAAAATAACAAAAAGAAGCTTTCTTAAGAGAGAACTGTGCAAGGAGTCTCAACCCACCTCAGTGGCTTGAGTACAATTGAGGAACCAAACTGGTTAGATGCTAGCTATTTCAAACTGTGGTAGCAGAGTATAAAAAACCATGTTTTGAGAAATAACTGCATCATCAGAACTTCTGAGAACAGGGGAAGAGTGGCTTTTCTCTTCAACATAAGAAGACCATTCTTGAAAGCTGTCTAAAATAACCTCCAGGGAGGGGTTAGAGCACCTCAGGAGAAGGAAGCTAGAGACAGACTCCCTGATGCCATGGGCTTCAGGTGGTGACCCACAGAACAAAGTTACATTTATTCATTGGAGGGAATTTCAGATGAAAGCAGCGGAAGAGGCACTTCAGTATACCCAAAGCCTGTGCCCTAAAAGAGTCTGCTTTAAAAATTTTCCAAGTCCAGAAAGGACTTATACTGGATAACCACCAGAGTACCATTCAAGAAAGAAATTTCATACTCTGTTTTATTTTTATTCTCCTCCCTCCGCCACTCCACCAGCCCTGAAGGGATTAGCTCAATGAAAGAGAAGGATCAGCCTCTAAGTAGGGAAAGAGAGGTCCCTAAACCAACCACCCTTATATTCCCTGATTGGAGCCCACAGCACCCTGAGTTTGGGAAGGGGAAAGCCACAACTTACAAATAAGTTTGGAGTTTTGATTTTTACAGAACACTGGAAATTTTAAATACTGAACTGTCGTTTGATTTAATGACTAAACTGACTCTAAGGACTTCAGTTACAGGAGCATGATGAGAGAAGTCATGGAGTCTGCCTAGGATTCTATCCAGCATCGGGGAAAGGCTCAACTTCACTGAGAAAATTTACAGGTATGGTGGAAACAAAACTAAAGTTCCCTATATTGCACATCTTAGAAGCATCCTTATTGATAAAATAGTGTACTACTTAGTTTTGATGGAAGTTTGAATATTTATATCAGTAACAAAGGTTTTGATCATATACCACTTTTTTTACATGATGAATGTTTTCTTTATCCTCAGTTAGGCTTGTGGTAAATTCAGAGCTATGTTTATTTAGTTTTACATGTATATAACCTGACATAATATCATACAAAAACCAAAATTGTGCAACTTTCTGGGCTTTTTGACCTACCAGTGATTTGACAAAAGTGTTCTCTGGAATAATACTATAGGTCCAGCTAATGGATAAAATACTGTGTCTTAAGCAGATTTTTTTTCATTTTAAAAATTAAACCTTTTGTATGGAAGCATTTCTAATCTTAGATTTAGAAGTGGGTTTTGTGGATTAAGAAAAATCTCTAGGGGCGCCTGGGTGGCACAGCGGTTAAGCGTCTGCCTTCGGCTCAGGGCGTGATCCTGGCGTTATGGGATCGAGCCCCACATCAGGCTCCTCTGCTATGAGCCTGCTTCTTCCTCTCCCACTCCCCCTGCTTGTGTTCCCTCTCTCGCTGGCTGTCTCTATCTCCGTCAAATAAATGAATAAAATCTTTAAAAAAAAAAAAAGAAAAAAAAAGAAAAATCTCTAAAACAATGTAAGAATTCTATTAACACCAAAAAATATATGAAAATACTTAAATATAGCAAATAGAAATATTAATGTTTTAAAGATGTATTTATTTGAGAGGGGGGAGAGGGTGGGGGAGGGGCAGAGAGAGAGAGAGAATCTCAAGCAGACACCCCACTGGACACAGAGCATCGCATGGGGTTCGATCCACAACTGAGATCACAATCTGAGCTAAAATCAAGAGTCAGATGCTCAACCAAACTACCCAGGTGCCCCTAGAAATACTAATTCTTTTACTTTGTACTTAGTCAACCTATCTTTTAATAGAGACACAGTCTTTCCTCCCTTACATAGGATAGCATTGTATAACTTAGTAAAGAATTATCAAATTTTTTAGAGTCTTTCCATCTATCATAGTTACCCCACTTCTATGAATTCAATGCCTTTAAGATTCACTTAATCCTTGGGGTTACTCTCTGGGCGCATTTAATTTATGAACTACTCTTGAAATACGATACTGAATTTAAGAATATTGAATTTTTCTCTTTGATATAGCATGTATTTGATGAATTTCAAGTGTATAATTAGTGGGAAGATATTGATGTGTGGGTCCCCAAGGAGAAGCACATTAAAAAAAAAAGATATGTCTTTAATAAGTAAATAAATAACTTTGAAGAGGAAAAATAATCTTAGGAAGCTATGTTTAACTAAGGAAGAGATATTTCTAATCTAGTCAGGAAACAAACCATAAAAGGAATATTAGACTTATTGCATGTTTGTGAGTGGGTATGACTGGGGAGTTCAGAACAACTGTCTGCATCCTGACTGCAAGGGAAGCTCTGACTTGTATGCTGGGGAGAAAGATGCACTCATCTGAGCCTGCATGACATTGAAAAGCAAGACAAATAGACCCTGGTTGAGGAGTTACCTTCATTCTTGGAGGTGACCACTTTTCAGGTGCGTCAGTAGACGTGCAATACAGTTCCTAAGGCAGAAGTATCGTGGATGGCAGAAGCTACCGCAGCAAAGAGGAAAGCCCGACCTTTGAAGCTTGGTGGTGACAGTACCCATGGCAGCAGCATTATCATCAGGCCAGTTCTGCAGCATGGTTTTGCATGTCATTCCTAGAAGCTTAGTCTCAAATGTCTTTCTCCAGCTCCCCAGGGATTGCTTGAGCCATTGATTAGGTGACCATATACTTTGTCATCAACCAGGACACTTCTGAGAGTGAACGTGAGGATGAAAACAATTATACATTATCCCTAAGGCAAAAGCCTTAAAAACAAGACTAATGTAAGTTGTATAATTATTCTATGTATCCATCTTTAGTAAATCAAGTTTTTTCTCAAAGACGCCAGAGTGAATTCATTTTATATAATGAAGAATCTTTAACAAAACTAAAATAAATTTAAATACATTCATGCTATAAAAAATACAGTGTAGATATTATCTGGAATTAATAAGGTCAAGACACGTTTATTTTGGAAGGTTGTCTATATTGTACGCAGGTGACGAAGAACTATGGAGAGGCTTCCGGGTTCATGTAGGAGAATATGGTAGCGTTCTAGAGTCTAATGTTTTTGAATTTTTCTCCTAAACTAGAAGACATAAAAAGCAAATAAAACAACTATATCTTCCACTTTAGAGGATAGTAAAACTCAATAGGGAATATAAATACCCAAGACCAGAAAAATTAACTCCAGATCCTGTCCAGATAGGGTTCCTGGGTACTGAATGGAAATGAAAGAGGAGTGTAACAAGGTCATCTGGTGACAGAACACAGACATTACCAATTACAGTTCACCTTTAGACATAGAAGGCATCATTCTAGAAGGAAACATGGCAGGTTAGGCTACCCACAACTGGTAAGTCATAAGTAAAGGGTTTGGAAAATGCATGGGACCAGAGATGGCCATCTTGAGAAGTCAAAGCATCTGTGAAAGACAGATACCTTGGAAGTTAGAGCTGTCCTTGGGTATCCTGGGTGGTAAAAAGAAAGAAAGGAGCAAATGCAGATGACCCTACAGAGAGAAGAGGGAAGCAAAGAATTAGAAGATATAACACAAAAGAAAGAAGGGTCCTACATTTTAAACAAAAAGCTGTCCTTTAAAGCAGCTTTAATTTTGTAGCAGAGGGGGAAGGCCTTGAATTTAGACATCAGAAAAACCACCTCTGCTCTTTCAGAAGTATCCTGCAATTACTGGTACAGGAGAATCCAGAAACAAGTATGACAAAGAAAATAAAACCCAGCATCCGTATAAAGATATTCTGAAAAGTAAAAATAATGATAATTAAAAAAACCCTCTTAGGTTAAAGCATATCAGTTAAGTCAGGAAACATAGGAAAAACATAACACAAAACACAAGGTTGAAATTTAAAAAAATCGAAAAAGTAAAATAACAATGTGAAAAATTAAAAGACCTGAAAATAACAAAAAGATGTGAAATGGAACTGACCTAAAGAAAGAAATATTTCCAAATATATCTCAGAAATGAAGATGAAATTAATAAGTACCTAAAGAATAATTAATATAAACAAAAATATAGTAACAGAACTGCAGAGAAAAAGATAAAACAAGAAAATAGTAATAATCATAAAAAACAATTTATAAGAAAGCAATAGATACATAAAACAGCAGAGAGTGAAGAAGATCCAGCATAATATGATAGTATCTGAAAGAAACTAATAGAGCCAAATTAATATTTAAAACTAGATTAAAACATTATATAACAAAGTAATTCAATATGAAAATTCAAAGTTCCTTCCCCATGCCTGGGAACATCGAATTCGCTATTCTGAGAGATTTCATGACTGAACTTAAAAATGAAGAAAAACTCATTCTCCAAGATAAAGACAGAAACACTGATTTTCAATTCTAGTTTTTCACCTCTTGTATACACAGAAGCAATTTACGTTTGTATATTAATCTTGTATCTTGCAACTTTGTTGTACTCACTATAAGGGGGTTGTTTGTGTGTGTGTTTTTGTGTATGTGTGTGAGAGAGAAGGAGTGGAGAATTTGGTAAGATTTTTTTTACATAGATAATCATGTCATCTGTGATTAAAAGCAGTTTCATTTCTTCCTTTCCAATCTTTAAAACATTTATTTTTTTTCTTATTCATCGAACTAGCTAGCTTCCAGTACAATTTTGCTTAGAGGTGATGAGAGATAGCATGTTTGCATTGCTTCCAATCTTAGATGGAAAGTGTGTCTGATTCAGTAACCATTAGTCAAAGGCTACACACTTGATACGGGCCCAGTTTAAATTGAGAAAATGCTATAAATATCTAAAAAATTTTCAAGACTTTGCATGGAAAAAGAAAGTAAAATTTCTTGTTCATAACTTTTTATACTGACTACATATTGAAATGGTGTATTATGAAAATTAATTTTCCTTGTTTTTCAATGTGGGTTATTGAAAATTTAACACTATAAGCATCCACTATATAGGTATATATACATATACACACATGTACATATAGACATATACATGGGCACATATATATGACTCATGTAATATTTTTAGTGGGCCGTGATTCTTTTCTACTTCTTGGAATGTCGATGTAGTAGCTTAGCTATTTTGGACCACGAGGATAAAAAGCCACAGCCCGTAGCTGGTTAAACAAGGAGCTGGAAGGTTGTCTGTGCCATGTTTCTTTACCAAATTGTATCTTACTAAACTTCACGCAACTAAAAATAAAATTTTACCTAATTATAGTACTACACCTATTTTAGGCTTTCTGTCACAAAACTATTTTATTTTTACAATTGTATGTGAATGTCTTGTTTGCATTCGTAGATAGGTAAGTAAATTATATTCACTAAAATCCCATATTCGTGAAGTGAGTTTTCCTTTTGAGTTATCCATATTTTACTTTAATAATGAATATTAGTTCATTTACTAAGAATTTACTTGAATGTCGGTACTAATGTAAAAAAGAAAATTTTCAGATAGTCTCAAAAAATTGACCTGTCCAATTTATTTCAAACCTGAGAATTGTCTGTATTAGTTATGATTTTGCTGTCAATCTTGACAAAGAAATGAGAGCAGTGTCAATTGCTCAATCAGATAGAATGAAATAATAGAACAGCGAAGGCATTTTCAAAATTTATTAAAATTGGTTAAAATTCTCATTTATTGATGAACTCATTCCTTTAAAAAAATTCTAAAACACTTAAAACCATATGTGCTATTTTAAACTGTGTTTTCTTAAGATAGTCTGACAGAAGAGGTCACTATTAAAACTATATATTGAATCTCATAATATTAAAATGAAGGATATATTACATTTTATTCTTAAGAAAGCCGCGGAAAAGCCATATAAGTAATAATAAAATGTCCAGAATTCAAAAGCCATGCTATATTGAACAATTAATGGATATTTATAAAATACCGTGTTTGGAGAAAGTTTGCATTTCCTGCATAGTAAAATTTATGACCAAATATATTCATCACTATAATAAACCTGCTTTAAAATTCCTGCACAGAATTGACATTCAGCCATGTTCTAACAGTTCACATACTGGCAAGGTCTACAAAGATGCCACTGAAAATATATATATAGTGCATAATTTTCATTTCTTTGCTGTCAGGGTAACATGTGTGCTTCATATGCTTAAGTGAAGTCTAGCAGCACAAATGTGTCAAAAAATCATAAAAATTTGTCTTCTATGACTAACATATAGGATTTAGAACCCTAGTATTTGGGATATTTATCTCTAAGGAGGAAAAAAAAAGTATTCTTGGATATATATACACATACACACACACAGACACACACACACACACACCGACACACACACACCTTATGTTTAACACCTTTTCCCTACAGGATTTAATGAAACAACTTACCTGAAATAGCCATATTCCTTGTATAAATACCCCACCCGCATTGTAATAGCCTGAAATATAGCTTAGGGTTCCATGTTCAGAGATTTCAAAAATGGTATTGGAAAGGTGCCTTAATTAAACTTACAACCCTCAAAAGGAAATTATCTTCTACTAAATTTGCCTTTTGACTTTGTTGAGGAGTTTGCCATGGAAATAAATAAAATGAATTACTGAATTAGCTTGGGTTATTTTATTGCAAGTGACAGAAACTAAAACCAACCTAGTTGAAGTAAAAAAGTAGTACCTCTCATATATGGAAAGTCGAAGATGGAGGCTGGTATCAGACAGTCGAACAGTCTACAGTTCTGTCAGTTTCTCCACGTCACCACTCTGCCTGACTCTTGCCTCTTGAGGACTTCATATTTCAGGCTCATTTCTCCATATGGTAAGCAAAATAGCTATGGCCATAAAATGTTGCCAACCACGGAAGTCCAGTAGAAAGAGTCTGAACTAATAAAAGATAGGGCCTCATTTATTTTCTGAATTATGAAGGCATATGGAAGTGTGATCTGTGGTGTGTTAGGGTGTCCTATCTCTGCAAGTAGTCCTTCCTCTACAGCTGTGGCAGGAAAACAAAACACTGATGCCCTGAAATCACAGCTTACAGGGCAAAGATTCTTTCAAGAAAGATTTGCACACTGGTTTTTTTTTTTTTTTCAGTTTTATGATTGATTGCCTCTTGGTCTGATGGACTTCTGCTGAGGTACAAGTTTTCTTACCAAGTTTTCCTTACCTTTTTGCCCTTGTTACTGAATTTATCATCAGTAATAGACTACAATACAAAAACATTAGTTTAAGCATTATCGCTATGTATTCCTTCTTGTGGAAAATATTTGCATAGATAATCATTTCTGTACAATTATTAAGACTCTTTTCACTTTTGTTCCTATTCTTTCATAATTTTCATGCTCTTTCTAGTGTCTCTTGCCCACTTTTTTCCCTTTCAAATTTTATCAAACCAATTCTAGATTTTTCTTTCTTTTTGAAATAGATATTTTCTAGCAATTGTTGTAAAACATACTTCTGTAAAACGAATACTAGTTATATCCCTGCATTATTTTTACTACATAAATAAAGGTGTGTTCAATCTGGAGCAAAAAATGTCACCTGTAGTTAACATTAAGTCACATTTAAGGATGTAACAAATTATTTTAATTTATATATTTTAAAAATTACTGAGGGGCACCTGGGTGTCTTAGTAGCTTGAACCTTCTACTCTCGATTTCAGCTCCAGTTGTTATCTCAGGATGGTGAGATGGAGCCAGGCATCAGGCTCGGCCCTCAAGGGAAGTCAGCTTGAGATTCGTGCTCTCTCTCTGCCTCTCCACTCCCCTTAATTGTTCGCTCACTTGCACTTTCTCTCTCAAATACATAAATGAATCTTTAGAAAAATTACTGAAAAAGTCAAATAGGCTGCTTCTAGTCCTTCTTGCTTGTGTACCGAAAAGTTCATTTTGCATCTCTTAATTAGTGCCTGTGTTGAGCTAAATGTAGACATATTTAACACTCCCGTGGTAGCAATTTTTTAAATTTGTCTAAGCAATACACAAAACAGGCATGGAGGGAAGTAGTGAATAGTAATGATAAAAGAGTTAATTAGAATAAATAAAATACTAATTTCCTATTCAACTATTCCATTAGACTAGTGTTTCTAAAAGTGAGGTACTCAAAAAAAAAGTGCCGTACCTGGGACCCTTTCAGGGAATGTTTGCTCTAGATCAAAATTATTCTCAAAACGATACTAAGATGATTGACTAGCATTCTCCTTCTGTCAGGAATCTGTAGTGGAGCGTTTCAGACACGGCAGGATGTATGTAACATCGTTGCTCTGATGGCATAGAGTCTGTGCTTGTATACTCGTGTTTTCTAAAAGTTTCTAAAGTGGTCAACTTTGTGCATTTTCAGAGATTAACTTAGTTCTTGTATTTTGATCTTACTATTTACCTTTGCTTATACCTCCTCGAATCTCTGTATCCTTGTATCATCCACAAAAAAAAAAAATCATTTTGAGATCTTGAGGTTTTTCTTACACCCTTGTGGAAACATAATGAATAAAGGTACTTGTCTAGTTTGGGAGTGATATTGAATTTTTTTTTCTAAATTTTTAAAGTTATATAAAACTGTTAGTGTAAAAATTTGAAATATTTAAAACTTTGATCGCAGTACATTTGAGTTATATTTAAGAAGGGTCATTTACTTAACATAAGGGAGTTTAAAGACTCACTTTACCAACACCTACCTGCACTAACTAAAGATGTTGAAAAAAAATGAGACTTAAATATCAGAGAATTATCTGACTTGTGAGAAGGAAGGAATGATATGAAAGAAACTGGTGAAACAACAAACAAGAAATAAAAACATGAAATTTGTATTTATTTTGGAATTACAAATGTATTTTTATTTATTGTGTCTCATGCAACAGAACACCTTTGCATAGTATTATGACATCAGTTGTGATGTAATACTAAGATTAACCATTTATAACTTGAAGAAATTTTCTATTTTGAATGTTGATAACATTAGCTGCTGTTGGAACTTTTCAAATTAGAATTTAACTCCTGGGGTATCTTGAAGAATAAGTTACTATATCGTGTTGGCTTAGAGAACTATAGGATAGCTGAAAGACAAAATACCTTGTACAGTTGGCATTACTGAATGTTCGTTGGATGGACAACCAATGAATGAAATCATCACATTGCCACTTTCCAAGAGTTAGTAACTTGATGCGTTAAAGACCCATCTGTAAACACGAAGATTCTAATAAATATCTCACCTGCAGAGCTGTACCTACAAATGAATAAATTTCCAGATGTGGTTGGACCCTGATGTGATTTTTTATGTAAATGATTGATAACAAACATAAAAATAAACAGTCAAAGTGTTGGATAACCTCTCTGAATCTTATGGTTTGCCCCATCACCTGTGCTGAGGACATGGGCACTGCATGCAAGCGCAATGGTAGGTAAAACTACTGGTGCTTCAGTGTAAATCAGAGCAGTAGCAGCAACTCCCCCAGTTTTGTTTCCTTATCACTGCACACTCACAGGGGAAAAAGTGACCATTTCCCTTATGGTGTCCCTGATTAAGTAGTAAAAAATAATTTTATTATATCTCATTCGACAAAATAAGTATATAGAGGAATTCGCTGCGTACAAAGTACACTGTCTGAAAAAAAAATACCTTGTGTGATTGAGGTATTGAGCTATAATAATAGATACTATTTTCATGGAAAGTGATTTTTACTTACAAGAATGGCTAACAAAATTGTAATACTCAAACCAGGTTATTTGACATTTTCTTAAAAATGAACTCTGTCATTTTATTTAGAGTGTAATGACTTCTTCACACCGAAAAGTCTGAGAATGTCTGTATTAGACCAATCAGTGACTTTTCAAAATTTCTTGACATGGTTTGCAAGTTTTGCTGTAGAGATGGAATTTCTTCATGGAGGATTCTTCCATTAGAGACTGCCTTGATGTACCAGGATTCATCACACTTAATTCGCCTCATCGTATTATCACTTCCACAAACTCATTTAGATTTGAAACTAAGGAAAAAAGATACAGACTATCAATAACTTGATCCTTTAGCTTTAATAAAATGGCCAGTAATATAGCCATGTAACATCAAAAGCATGTTAGGATATGGAAAATGGATAACAATCCAGTTATATCAATATAGTTAAAAGACAATGGTGAGATGAGGTTAATGAAAATATAGAAAGTGATGACATTTGAATTGTTTTCCAGAATTGGAGCAAGATATGTATCCTATTGAAAAAGCAGGATAAATAGAAAAACAAAATCCACGTGAAAATTGTTCTTACAAGTCAAATTAATGGGGATAAGAATATCAGTTGAAAAATTGGCAAAGGGTAGGAGTCAACAATAGAATAAGTTCATTAAAAGAATTAAAATGTATTTAAGATTTTTTCAACTATGTAACAGATTAAAATATAATTATTATACCCAGTGTTTGTGAGTGTGCTGAGAAAGTGGCACTCTCATAGATTACAAACTTTAGGATACCATTTGGTTCTATCTAATAAATTATTTATAAATAACCATACAAGAGAATAATTAGAAATGTTTAATATAAATATGTTCATATATATTTACATATATTCATTGTGGCTATCCAATGGGGAAGCATCACAGCAACCAAAGTTCAACAAGTGGGGCATTGATTAAATTATGGCATATCTACATATTGAAAAGTAAAATAGACATTAAAAACAATACATGTAAAAATATCTAGTGATATGATGAAATGATGAGTATATTGCTAAAAAGCTGGTTAAAAATATGTCTAATGCATATATAATAACAATTTGTAATTCCTTTAATTTACATGTGTGCATGTATGTATCTCTCATATGTGTACATAAGAATTGCTTTTTAGGAAAACCCTGAGATAGAAAAGGTCAAGTTGTTCAAGGCCTCATACACTTCTTTTAGAAAGTATCAGATTTAATTTATAACAGTTAGTTCTTCCAATGGTCTTATGACTAATGTTATAGCTAATTGCAGTATTAGCAAATGTACACTTATGATGTGGACACTTAAAAGATGATGCACGAACATATGCTCCTACTCAGCTATTTAGGGCTCTCTATAAACAAGAAATATATTCTGGATTTAAAAATTGACAGCAGAATGCTTTTAATAAACTCAGAATGGTCTGTGATTAATCGCTTTGTTCAGTCTTCACACATTTAGAATTTATTTCCATTTCTGATTAAAAAAAAGGCACTTCTTTTCTCTGATTAAAGGAATAAGAAAGAAAAAAAAACAGGAGGAGAGGATGAGTGGTGAGTTAAAGGACAGATTGAGTGTATGTATTTTAATCTGGCAGTTGTCTTGTGTAATTTTTTTTGCCAAAAGACTGCTAATTTCATACAAAAATTTAAATATTGTAGCAGTCACCCAACTTAAACATTTGGCAAATAGTTATCCTATTTCAAAAATGGAAAATATTTCTCAAGTGCTTCTGTTTTCAAAATACTGTCTCATGTTATTCTTTATGTTTGCTTGATCATTCTTTGGGAGAAAATTCTCTAAATTTGGGATGTGATTATATATATATATATATACATTTCCTCCTATCACATCCATTCAAGGCTACCTAGGTTTATTCAATTAGTTTAAAGTGAAAGAGCCATTATTTTTTTTCTTTTTCTTTCTTCTTTCTTTTTTTTCTTTTCTTTACTTTTACAGAGTATATTCACATCCTTTAAGACACTTAGGAGGTGTACTGAAAAGAAACATTACATTTCTGGGCTGTGAAGTACATTTTTAACAGGAAAACCTGAGAAAAAAATATGAAAGTTATTTTATATTTCCCTCAATTTAAACAAACTGAAACCCACTTCTCACGGGAGCATGGAAACTCTCACTTTTAGATGTGAATCATCCCAAGGGAAAATTTGCTAGATTCACATGGCTTCAGGCACCATATTCTCAATCCCATAAGTGCCTTTTGTTATTTCTTCTGTCCTCAAGCTAACATTAGAGGGAGCATTTTTTTTTTTTTTTAATGAAAAGTGAAGCTAGAGTGTCGAAGTTAGACAATCTGCTCCGTTCCACTTGACCACATTACTGCCGAAGAGTTTCTAAAATTCTTAAGATAAATTACTCTAAAAGTCTCTTTATACAGTTAATATGGACTGGTGAGTGTTGTGCGTTATTGTCCATTTAAACAAAGGGACATATCTTTTAATTTAGGGATGAGAAAAATATTTGTATACAAGTATACCAAAAGTTGGATTTGTTATAACTTTCGATTTAGTTAGAGGAAATGATATAATAGAATCGCCGTGGTGTATAACAAAGCAATTGGGTATTTTCCCATTATGAATCGTGCCTTTAACAAAATTTATGATTTTGAAAAATATCCAGGCAATTCCTCCCACTACTAAAATACACTATTCTTGACCAATTAACTTGTTTAGTAGGAGTACCAAATTAAGGCAATATGTTCACAGACTCTGCTAATAATCTCAATTAGGCATTTCACCAATACTGGTCAGAAGAATGGTTTAGCTTTATTTCAATCACCACACAAGGAGACTAACACATCATATATATCAACTGACAATAAATCTTTGATAGAAAAATGAATACATTCTAATCTAATGTAGTCAGAAGTGGTTTTACTTTAAAGCAAATGATGCTTATTTTAGCTTCAGGGACACTCATTTGAACCAACCTTCCAAGGTCATGAGAGGAACCCTATAATGTTCCTATATATAACCACCCTATAACGTGGTTATTTGGTCATGCAATTTTGTAAAATTTGGAAAAATTGGACAATTTAACTGCATTCAGTTAAGACTTCTGCCTCCTTTCCCCGTTACCTTTCCTCAATAATAGCTGGCATCTCAGGCTAGTCATTTGGAATATTTTTTTAGGGAAAAGTTGAGTTGTGGATACATTTATTTTTGGCTTAATGGACATTATGTAAGCGGTTTCCAATCTCTTCTGTGCATAGTTAAATTTTTGCTGATTGTTCCAATGTTATGAACCAAAGGCCTAGGAGCCAGAGGTTGTATGATAATAGGAACATATTCTAGAGACGTAGCATAATAAATATGTGGGTAGGGGGAGGAAAAAAATAAATGTATCACATACATAGGGAAAGAATCTGATCTCTAGAAAATTTTTCAAATTTATGCAGCTTATATATAAAAGGTTGATGAAGTTTTTCCACAAACTTCTAAACTAAAAGCAGTTCTAAGAATGTGTATAACATTGAAGCTGAAATAAGCATCCCTAGCCCGTTAATGAGAAAAATAATAAAAAGCAATCTACTAAACATTGTAGGGAAAGTAGTAAATTATCTCTTCATCTCTTTATAGAAAACATTATAAAAATCATTTTCCTATGAAGAAACAATTAAAGAGTTTGTAGCCAAACATTTTTTAAAAACCATTACTAGAGCTAGATTTAGAAGCTAATTAATAAAAAATAATTATGTTATCTGGCCACCTTCCTCCATCTTCAAAGGCAGGTATGGTGGATGGAATCCTCACATTTCAAATCTCTCTGACCTCCTCTCCTGTCTCATCTCTCTGCTTTCCTCTTCTATCACAGCTAAATGAAGGACTTTCCTGCCTTTTTTTTTTCTATGTTTAAAGGCTCATGTGATTATACCAAGACCACATGAATCAGGGATCATCTCGCTCTCTTTTTTTTTTTTTTTAAGATTTTATTTATTTATTTATTTGACAGAGAGAGACAGCCAGCAAGAGAGGGAACACAGGCAGGGGGAGTGGGAGAGGAAGAAGCAGGCTCCCAGCGGAGCATCCTGATGTGGGGCTTGATCCCAGGACTCTGGGATCATGCCCTGAGCCGAAGGCAGATACTTAACGACTCAGCCACCCAGGGGCACCAAGGGATCATCTCTCTTTTAAGGCCATATGACCTTAAAGTCCCCAGCATTACCTATATTAATGTTTGATTGAATAACCAATAGATAGAAGTCTCGAGGGGAACATCTTTAGAATTTCCCTATCACAATACTAATTTAGTTCAATCTTCCTTTTTCTTAAATTGAGAAATTTCAGTAAAGTGGTTTATCCAAGGAGTTATCCAGTTCTATTGCTATTTTAAAAGCTACATGAAACTATATATATATATATATGATATAAAAATACATATATATGTATATATTTTATATATACATATATGTATATATTTTATATATACATATATATGTATATATTTTATATATACATATATATATGTATATATTTTATATTAAGGTGGTTAGATCATCTGCTTAGGAAAAAATACATGGAAGCCTAATCAGTTTTCATAAGTTATTACTGTGTTTTCCTCTGATAACAAAAATATTTCTACTCCAAGGCTTAGTAGATATTTAAAGTATCTGCCATACTGCTTTTGCCAAAAATGTATTCAACACCATTGACACTTGCACGATGGACAAAAAGTATTGAGTTCTTTCCTCTGTAGGGGTCAGCAATTTTTTCTGAAAGGGCTTCATAGTAAATGGTTTAGATGTTTGGGGCACATGTTTTCTGTTGCAACCATTCATTCATGCCATTGCAGCATGGAGGGACGGATCATAAGTAAATGAATGGGTATAACTGTTCCAATAAAACTTTATTTACAAAAGTAGGTGGTGAATCAAATTTGGCCCATGGAGGCTGTGGGGACTACTTAGTTTGCCATTTCTTGGTGTGGAGATTTGGATCCTGTATCTCTGTACCAAATTCCCATAGCCACCCCAGTTACTTCATTTCCCATCTGCCATACAGAAAGGGCTTCACTCGTGTATATTTTATGCTATGGTGTTGACATTAAATTGAGATTTGATTACAAATAGATATGGTCATTTTTAAAAATTGCCACAGTTTATTCAAAACTCTTGTTGAAATCAGTGTGTATTTTGTTGATCAAGGATGTCTATAAATTCTCCACCTTGTAGATTCCCTTCAAAATTCAGTGTTAGTAATGTGTATGTTTTGTTTTTGTTTTCCCTCAGGATGAATTAGTGCATTTCATTTTGTCAGACAATTAAAATAACATATTCCATCTTTCCCTTTTTGACTGATCTTATAGGGAATCTAGACCTCGAATGAATACTCACTTCTACCTTACATGTATAGGCTTTGGGACACATTTGTTTCCCTTTTTTTTTCTTTGAATTTTGGTCTTACAGCATATATGATTTTCATTACAATCTGCCTAAAGTCCTTACAAATGAATACATAATGGTAGACTTGGAATTAAATTCTGCTTTATGATTAGTCTCCCTTAAATCTAAATATATGTGCTAATATTTTATACATTTCAATTAATTAATTTTCTATATGTCCTATACATTGTGTCATTGATGCAATTTTTTAAATGTATTTAAACTCCCACACAGAGTAAAGGTTATGTCTATGCGATTATCTCATTTTTAAATTTTTATTTGAATAGAATTTATTTACCAGGATTTCTCAATTTTAGCATCCTTGACACTTTGAACCAGAAATTTTTATTTAGGGAGGCTTTGGCATTGCACAGTATTTAGCAGCATCTCTGGCCTCTGCCCACTAGATGCCAGCAGCACTCCTGCCACGTTGTGATAACCAAAATATCTCCAGACACGGTAGAAGGTCCCTTAGGAATGGAGGGTTACTAGTTGAGAATCACTGATTTATTCAGAAAAATGCACACATTATGAACTAACAAATTTACGAATTTTCATAATGTGAACACACCAGTATAATGAACACAAAAATCAAGAAATAAATTATTATCAGCATTCCTCAAAGGCCCTTGCTGCCCTCTGCCTTTCACTACCTTTCCAAAAAAATATCTTTCTGACTTTTAAACCATAGATGGGCTTTATACTTTTGATCTATATAAATTGAGTTACAAATAATGTACTTTAGTTGCTTTCAGTAAACATTACTTCTATGAGATTTATTTATACTGTGCATAGCGATAGTTCTTCCATTATCTCCATGCACCATAATTTTTGCATTTTACAGTTCAGGAACACTTTGTCTTTAACAGCTTTATTTATGGGAATTTTCTAATTCAGTTGATTTTCTTCTATTCAGATTTTCCACTTCTTGTGTCATTTTTTTTTAGTTTTTTTTTAGAAATTTGCTCATTTTCTGTTATTTTCCAAGTATATTGGCATAAAAAGTTGACAATATTATCTTGTTGACTTTTCAGTTACTGTAAAATCTAAAATTTTCCCCCCTTTTCATTACTGTTATGGTAAATTGTGGTCTTCAACTCCCCTTGAACATTTGTGCTATGTGCTATGGGTTATCATTTTATTAGTCTTAGCAAAAATCAACTTTTAACTTTGTTGATTCCCTCTCATATGTATCTATGATCTGTATTATTCATTTTTCCCTTATTTACTTATATTTTTCATTTTTTTAAGATTTTATTTATTTATTTTAGATAGAGAGTGTGTCAGAATGTGTGTGAGCATGAGCAGGGTGGTGGCTAGAAGGAGACACTCTCAAGCAGACTCCACACTGAGTGCAGAGCCAAAGGGGGGCTTGATCTCACCACCTTGAGATCATGACTGGGGCCAAAATCAAGAGTTGCTGCTCAACTGACCCAGGAGCCCCATTTTCCTCTTATTTATTTTATTAACCTTTTGTCCATTTTTCTGTTCTTTTCCTAATCCAACGTGTGACATGTATGCTTTACAACATTTTTTTTTAATTCCTTTTATTATATGCTTTCAAGGATTATAGATTTCAATTTAGGCCCAGATTTAGCTGTATCCTATAAATATGTTATCTCTTATTTCATTATAATTCAGATCAGAATAGTTTTAATTTTCTATTTTTTCTAAACATATGGACATTGAGTGTATTTCCAAAAATTTTGGTAATTTCTAATCTTCTGTCATTTATTTTTGCCTTAATTTCCCTAAAAAAGAGTGAACATCTAAATAATTTCCTTTGAATTTTGATGAGATGTGCTTTACAGTCTTGCATATAGTGACTTTTGGAAGAATTTGATGGGCAGCTGTGAAAATATGTGTTCTGTTATTGTGTAAATTGTTCTGCAAATGTCAATTTATTTTAGTTAATCATTTTGCTCAGGTCTTTTTAGTTACTGGAAATTTTTTGTCTTCTATCAGACATTGAGAGAAGTATAAAAATATTCTACTTTGATTATAGATTAATCTATTACTCTTTTTAGTTCTGACATTTTTTGCTTTATATAGTTTTAGTTATGTTATTATGTACATATATATTTAACATGATTATATCTGATCTGTCTGGTGAACTGATCTTTTAATCATTAAGAATTTACAGTCTTTAAATCTGGCAATACTCCTTGTGTTAAATCGACTTTTTCTCACATCAATATATCAATGACATTTTTCTTTTGTGTTTTTCCCCCTATACTTTTATTTCAATGCTTCTTTGTCCTTATATTTAGGATAGATGCATTTAACAATGTATAATTAAAATTGCTATCTTAATTCAATCCAAAAATTTTTGCCTTTAGTTGGAATATTTAGCCTATTTATATTTAATGTAATCCCTTACAGATTTGGTTTTATACTTAAAATATTATTTTTCATTTGCCCAACTATATACCAGAAAATATAATAAAATGAGAACACATTAACTCTATGTATTACTATTTTAATATTCATGTTATTGTCATGAATTTTAATTTTCCATCTAGTTTGGATCCAACATAATATTAAAATAATTATTTTCTACATTCAATATCTATATATATTTGCTCATATACTTTCTACTTTGCTTTTTTTCTTTCCTGCATTTTCACATTTTCCAGAATTATTTCCCTTCTGCTTAGGTATTCCCACTTAGCATTTCTTCTAGTGTGGGTTTTCTGGTGACAAATTATTTCAAATTTTGTTTGTCTGTCAATGTCTTTGCTTCCATGTGTAAAGGATAGTTTCACTAGGTATAGAATTCTAGGTTGCCCCTATTTTCTCTTAGTACTTGAAATATGGCATTCCTTTGTTTTGTGGCCTCCGTTATTTCTATTGTGAAGTCAGTTAGCTGTTAATCTTACTGCTACACCTTTAAAAATGTTTTTTTCCTCTCTCTCTCTCTAGGATCTTGCCTCTTCAAATCTGATTTCATAAACAGTTCTGAACTACAATTATGTCTTTCAAGCCCCTTGAGATTGCAAAAAGATCCACCAGTTTTTGTGCACATTTTAGTGGGCCCTGAAGTACTGTTGCCCCAGTGAATTTTAGATATCATTTTATATCTTTTATCTCAATTTTTAGTTGTACTGGTAGGAGTATTTATTTTCTTCAACAGTTCCAATACCTAAGGTTTCAATTTAAAAAATATGCTAGATTGGAAAAAATAGAATTTTTAAAAATAATATCCCTGATGTCATGTCCAGGTTTAGAAAGTTAATATATCAGTGTAAGGTGTTTTGAAATCAATTGTGAATTAAAATCATTTCTTGCTACAACAGCAGACTTCAGAATATGTATTAGTTGTGTTAGGCAAGATTTCGCTGTGGTAACAAATGCATATACAGCATCAAATCTCAGTTACTTAAGACAAGGATATTTTGTTTTTTATTTTGCAAAGTTGATTTCATACTGGTAGACCTCCAGGATAACTGTTCTCTAAGTGGTAACTCTGGAATTTTGGTTGCTCTATATTTAGATGCTACCATATCTCCATGTATTGTCATCATTCATAACGATTAAAAGATCAGTTCATGTATTGTCAAAGTCCTCAACGTAGGGGATATTACAGGGGAAATCACACACATCATTTCTTAACTTCTTTGCAAGTTCCACTTAAAACTCATTTTAAACCCAGTAGCCAGAAGTAGGCACATGATCTCATCCTAACTGCAAAGGAGGCTGGAAACACAAGGAAACTACACAAAATATTTGGTAAACATTAATGTCTGTTCTGCAGCAATCGTCTATAATATACTCTGTTAGAATTGCAAAATAAATTAGCTAGATTGGTCATATTCAGAAGAAATATTAAAATAAGGATAGGGACTTATTCTGTGAGTAATAAAAAGTCAGTGATAATTCCAGTGAATCAGGTAAAACATAATCTGTGTACTCATTTAATTTCAAAGGAAATAGTGTCATCAAATCTGAGAACCTAAGAAGGTACTCAAATCTTCTTCACTTTGTTCTTGCTCAGACTTCACATTGAGCATTTGTTATCTGTGGTATCCATGGAAATTGTACTTCAATAGCAGTGAGTAGTTCTTAGGCAGTGGGAAATGGAATACCTCTGCCTCTTCTACTTTTTTATTTTTTATTTTTTTATTTTTTTTTTTAAATTTTATTTATTTATTTGACAGAGATAGAGACAGCCAGCGAGAGAGGGAACACAAGCAGGGGGAGTGGGAGAGGAAGAAGCAGGCTCATAGCGGAGGAGCCTGATGTGGGGCTCGATCCCACAACGCCGGGATCACGCCCTGAGCCGAAGGCAGACGCTTAACTGCTGTGCCACCCGGGCGCCCCTCTTCTACTTTTTTAAATAGTGTTTTAATAAGCCAGGGAGAAAAACAATCTCATTGTTTTTTACAAAGGACGATATTGGAGAAGAGTAGAAGTGCTAACTGAAAAAACAGCATGGAGTTACTGGTATTCTTTAGTGTGATCTGCAGAAGAATAATTTGGAAAACCACTAGTCTAATGGAATACAAAAAAAAATGTTTGAAAGGCAGGATGGAAGTAACTTTTTCAGTTTTTTACAAGCTTCATTTATGAATGTAGTCTTTCATACACTGCAGTCACTTTATTCATAAATGAAGACAGTGCTTAATAAGAGATAGGACTGGTGGCTTATGTTCTAAGCTGTTTTTCAAACATTAGTGATAATTTTATATTTTTATTTTTATTTCAACACCCTACAATTCTCCTTATGAGTAGCAGAATATTTCTCCAACCCAACTCTAGGGTTTTAGGGAAGTTTATTTTGAATTACAGTAGAACAAAATTATCTAATTCATATAAAGATAAAATATATGACCTTTGCTACATTAATACCATATCTTAGCTTAAATCAGTTAGATCAGTCACATGTTTCTGCTTTTATATTGCAGGTAGTTAAATTCTCACCTCTTAGCAAATGGATGAAATGTATAATATCCTAGAATTTTTCTCAAATTTCTTCAGTGAGTATATATAGTATATTCAATGAGTATATATTTAAGATTTGCAAGCATCTTTTCTGGGTTACTCAAATTATAGAGCTCATTTAACTTAAAATCACTGATCTCACTTTCTATTAAGTGAAGATAAAGCTTTAGCTGCAATCATAGGAGTTGCTAGAAAAAAAAAACTTTTTTCTTTTAAGAAGACTTAAAAATAGGGGCGCCTGGGTGGCACAGCGGTTAAGCGTCTGCCTTCGGCTCAGGGCGTGATCCCGGCGTTATGGGATCGAGCCCCACATCAGGCTCCTCTGCTATGAGCCTGCTTCTTCCTCTCCCACTCCCCCTGCTTGTGTTTCCTCTCTCGCTGGCTGTCTCTATCTCTGTCAAATAAATAAATAAATAAAAATCTTAAAAAAAAAAAGAAGACTTANAAAAAAAAAAAGACGACTTAAAAATAATGCCCTTAGAAAATTTTGAAGACACTTATATATAAATCAATTATTTACCAAATGTGTATCTGTGTGTGTGTGGGTGTGTGTGTGTGTATGTATGCATGGGCGTGTTTTCACATATATCCAAAGGTAAGCATGCTTACTCATGAAATCGAGGTATTAGCTATATGTAGGTGAGAAATCAGGAGAGTCTGGTTTACTAACGAAGTTATAGTTGAATAACAATTTCTTTGCACAGTCTGTACTATGCTACCTGCGGTATGCACACACAAATATGTTTCAACCCCCAAAATATGTCTACAAATGTGAAAGATAAAGTGATATGAAAACTTTCTTACACATTATTTTATGAAAACTGTGAAAATCTTTTTAGGATTCATGAGAATAAATCTCTTGTAAAGCATGACATTGGCACCATAAAACGTAAGGGGATGATCAAGGTCATAATTGAAAGAGTGTAATAAAAGTGACATGTCATTTTTTATGCCATAATATAGGATTCTTATATACCCCTACTCCCACAAAAACATACAAGTCGCTTAGTTCAGAATGTTCTATCATTTCTTAATTGTTAACTCTGGTCACATTTCTTGCCCTTAATCCTATTCTTTGAATCTTTAAAAAAAAATCTGCTGAACACTAATTATTTAACCTTGCCTCCTACCTACTTTCCCTCTTTATTCTGAGCTTTCTTAAGGGCTATAATGAGCTGTCCCCACACAAACAGGCCAAATTAGTGGATAATTACTGCTGGGCCTGTGAATGTTCTCACTCCTCCTTTCTTACAGTTTCACAACATTACCAGAATGGTCTGTCGCCTCCCTACCAATTAGGAACAATTACTACTTTATAACATTAGTGGTGGCAGGCTTATTATGTTCAGGGATATGTAAAAGTGAGGTGGGGGGTAGAGAGAGAAATGCAAGGCCAAATGGGGTCATTGTCATATGAGGGACTTTGATAGTTTATATTCATCATTTTCATTTCATTTCTTGAGGATTACAGCTGCAAAGATTTATATTAACTCTATTAGTTAAAAATGAACATCATATCTATCCAAGGTTGTGTTTTTCTCCTTTGCACAGGGTAATATCTCATTTTGATGGCTTTAGTTTTCAAAATAATGGAAATGGCTCTGGATCATTCTATGGGAAGCAGAAAGTGTTATTTTTTGGTTTCCTAGTAAAAATGCTTTATTTTTATTATTATTATTATTATTATTATTATTATTATTATTGGTGGGGGTGAGGGTGGGGGGAGCATATTCCTGATATCTAAATTTAGTTGCTTAAGCTGTATTGAGGATGTCATTGCAAAGGAAGATACTGTGACCCAGAAGTGTGACAAAACATTGTCTTCCAATTTGTAGTTAAATAGGAGAGTTTAGGTCAAGATAAATCTGTATCAAATACTCAGAATAAAGCATTTTGAACGCTTTTAAGACTACTATATATGCAGTTAACTTTCCTCTTTCTAGGAGGGGTGAAGCATAACAGACTCGTCTACTTGACCTTATCTGTCCTTAAATTCTTCTTTCCTAATGAAGTTTTTATTCTTAAAGTCTATAAAGTCATACTTGGTGCTGTGAATGGTTACTTTCTTTCAGGGTATATTTTTAAGAATTCATTAAAGTATTTATTTTAATGAGTGTGTCCTTACTGTCCCTTTTGATGCCTGATTCTTCAAAAGGCACCTACTCCATGATCATAGAACACAACCCAAACCTTTCCCTTGAATGGCAACTTACTTAGACTAGCTCATTTATGTTTTTGAGAAAAGAGGAAATTAGAAACCTGTAGATGGAGAAAAAATAGTGCCACTTTAATATGTTTTAGAAGTAAAACAACAAACTTTTATAGACCATTGAGGGGTAACATTTTTCAGATGGAATTGGTATCCATTGTTGACTGCGGTATCAGAGAGCATGAGGATAAGGATGATGATTTTGGAATTAGGAGGTTACAGTTGCCAAATTTGGGATCATTATTTGACCCTGGGTGGTGAGAATAGAAAATGCATTTCAGAGAGTTTTAAAAAAGATTAGATGGAAAAAAAGTGGAGCATGAAGTTGTGGACTACACGTGAGAAATTTGGTGATTAAAAGGCAAAGAAGGGGGCACCTGGGTGCCTCAGTCAGTTAAGTGTCTGCCTTCGGCTCAGGTCATGATACCGGGGTCCTGGAATCGAGTCCATCCTGCTTCTCCCTCTGCCTCTCTCTCTCTGTCTCTCATGAGTAAATAAGTAAAATCTTTTTAAAATTTAAAAGGAAGAGAAGGGCTAACAAGCCTTAATAAAGTAATTTTGTAGAATGAGGGTTTTGTATAGTTGAAGGCAAAAAAGGAGAAACTGAATAAAGGAGAGCAAACAAATTACAAGTTATGAAAGGCATATATTACCTTCCAAAATTGGAAGAAAAACATATAACTTTTTCATATTCGTTAACAAGTAATAGAAAATAAAAATTAGAGTGTAGTGAGGTAAGGGACAGACACTGAATGGTTTCATTCTTTTCAGTGAATTATAAGGCAAAGATTGTGTATCATTTAGAAAATTTACCACAGACATTCCTCAGGAAAAAACAAATTGCATAAAGGATCTCACTTGACTGACACACATCTTAAAGAATGTCCAGATCAATAGTAACTCCCTGGTTGTTTGCAACTGAGAGACAATTCAACTGTTCAATAAGACATCAAAGAAAATATTATGTTCTTTGTAACACATAGCAAACAATTAGTAGATTAACTCCACTTCTCAATCCTTGATTGTGTGCACGTGCATCAAATAGCCACAATCACAGTGTGGTCTTTCTAAATAGAAACAAAGATAATCAACTCAAATGTTTACTGTGTAGTATTGAACAAAAAATTCTATACTTTATGCTGTATGAAATACATTCACATACTGATGAATACCAAAAAAACACAAATTTCAGTAAGAACCATAGGATTATTTTAATTTATGGATCCATTAGAGGTTTGGATCTGCTTTTTGTTTGTTTTGCTTTTTTGATTCCCTTCCTATATAAGTGAAATTATATGGTATTTGTGTTTCTCTGTACAAGCTTTTACTTAGAATAATACCCTCTGGGTCCATCCTTGTTGTTGCAAATAGCAAGACCTTGTCCCTTTTTATGGCTGAGGAATATTCGTGTGTGTGTGTGTGTGTGTGTGTGTGCACGCGCGTGTGTGTGTATGGGTACAACTCATCTTCTATAACCATTTATTTATCAGTGGACACTTGGGTTGCTTCCATATTTTGGAAGTTGTAAATTATGCTGCAATAAACATAGGGGTGCATATCTATTTTTAAAATAGTGTTTTTGTTTTCTTTGAGTGAATACCCCATAGTGGAATTATTGGATCATATGGTAATTCTATTTTTAATTTTTTGAGGAACTTCCATACTGTTTTCCAGAGTGGCTGCACTGGCTTACATTCCATTCAATAGTTCATGAGTGTTCCTTTTTCTTCACATCCTTGCCAACACTTATTTCTTGTCTTTCTGATTCTAGCCACTCTAACAGGTGTAAGGTGATATCTCATTTTGGTTTTGATTTGCATTTCCCTGATGATGAGTGATGTTGAGGATCTTTCTATGTGACCCTTGGTCATCTGTATGTCCTCTTTGGAAAAATGTCTATTCAGGTCCTCTGCCCATTTTTTAGTGGAACCATTACCATTATCATTATTACTATTGTCACCGTCCTCATTTCATGTTGAGTTGTGTAAGTTTATTGTGTATTTTGGATATTAACCCTTTTGAATATATTATTTGCAAATACCTCTCCCATTCAGTAGATTGCCTTGTTGTTTTGTTGATGATTTCCTTTGCTGTGCAAATACTTTTTATTTTGGGGTAGTCTCAATAGTTTATTTTTGCTTTTGTTCCCTTGCCTTAGAAGACATGTAGAAAAATATTTTCATAGGCAGTGTCACAGAAATTACTGCCTGTGTTTTCTTCTGGGAGTTTTATGGTTTCAGGTTTCATATTTAGATCTTAAATCAATTTTTTAAAGATTTTATTTATTTATTTGAGAAAGCGAGCATTCATGAGTGGGGGGAGGGGCAAAAGGAGAGAGAGAGAGAGAGAATCCCAAGCAGACTCTGTGCTGAGCTGGACAACCAAGAGCTGGACACTCAACTGACTGAGTCACCCAGGCACCCGAATCTTCAATCCATGTTGAGCTTAATTTCGTGTGTGAAAGATTTCTTGTACGTATTTTTTGTGTGTAAGAAAGTGGTCCATTTTCATTCTTTTGCATGTGGCTCTCCAGTTTTCCCAGCACCATTTATTGAAGAGACTGTCTTTTCTTCATTGTAAATTCTTACCTCTTTTGTCATAGATTGACCATGTATGTGTGGTGGGTTCATTTCTGGGCTCTCTGTTCTGTTCCATTGATCTGTTTGTCCATTTCTGTGCCAATATCATACAGTTTGGATTACTATAGCTTTGTAGTAAATCTTGAAATCTGGGATTATGATAACTCAAGCTTTGTTCTTCTTTGTCAAGATGACTTTGTTTGTTTCAGGACTTTTGTGGTTCCATACAAATTTTAGTATTATTTTCGTTCTGTGAAAAATACTGTTGGTATTTTTATAGGAATTTAATTGAATCTGTAAATTGCTTTGGTAAGTATGGACAATTTGAAAGTATTTTTTCAATCCATGAGCATGGACTATCTTTCTATTTATTTGTGCTGTCTTTCAAATTTTTTTGTCTATGTTTTGTGGTTTCCAGGATACAAGTTTTTCACCTCCTTGGTTAAGTTTATGCTTAGGTATTTTATTTCATTATTTTTGGTGCAACTAAATATGAAATTGTTTTCTTAATTTCTCCTTGTGCTATTTTGTTTTGTGTATAGAAATGCGACTGATTTTTGGGTATTAATTTGCATCCTGCAACTTTACTGAATTCATTTATTACCTTTTTGGTGACATCTTCAGGGTTTTCTATGTATGTATCATGTCCTCTGCAAATAGTGACAATTTATGTTCTTCCTTACCAATATGGATGACTCTTATTTCTTGTTCTTGTCAGATTTTTGTGGCTAGAGTTTCCAGTACTATGTTAAATAAAAGTAGTGAGAGTGGACATACTTGTCTTGAAAGAACATATATTTTATCTAAGAAGAAAAAAAAAACAACAACACTGCAGTATCTATTTCTCATGGCTAATGAGTTCCTTAGAGACTCCAAAGCTTCCATTTCCAAAAACATTAATCATTTATTAGCTCCTTAATTTTTAAATGTGTCATGGCATTTATCCCAATGAAATAAAANTAGCTCCTTAATTTTTAAATGTGTCATGGCATTTATCCCAATGAAATATTCCTGTTTCCCCAAAACCTGTACATGATTGTTCATAGCAGCTTTATTTATAAAAGTAAAAAAGGAAAATCCAGCTACCCTTGAGTATTTGAATACACACATACACACACAACACACACACACAGGGGTATTACAAAGCCATAAAAAGGATGAGATCTTGCCATTTACAACAACATGGATACTTAGAAGGTAATACTCAAAGTGGTGATACAAGTCAAACTGAGAGACGGACAAATACCATATGATTTCATTCATATGTATAATTTAAAAAATAAACGAATAAATAAAAAGCAGAAATAGTCTTATAAATACAGAAGACAAATTGATGGTTGCCAGGTGGGGAGGGAGCAGGAAAGGAATGGCAAAATAGCTGCTGAGGATGGGGAAATACAGGCTTCCAGTTACGGAATGAATAAGTCAGGGGAATAAAGGACATAGCATGGGTAATATGGTCAGTGATACTCTAAATAGTGTTATCTGGTGACAGATGGTAGCTACAGTTGGGGTGAGCACAGCATAACATATAGAGAAGTTGAATTACTATGTTATAAACCTGAAACTAATGTAACATAGTATTGTCAACTATACTCAAATAAAACAATTTTTAAAAATGTGAGTCAATGGGGCGCCTGGGTGGCACAGCGGTTAAGTGTCTGCCTTCGGCTCAGGGCGTGATCTCGGCGTTATGAGATCGAGCCCCACATCAGGCTCTTGGACTATGAGCCTGCTTCTTCCTCTCCCACTCCCCCTGCTTGTGTTCCCTCTCTCGCTGGCTGTCTCTATTTCTGTCGAATAAATAAATAAATCTTTAAAAAAAATAATAAATAAAAAAAAATAAAAATGTGAGTCAACAAACTGTGGCATATCTGTACCATTGTAGACTACTTGTCACTGAAAAGGAGCCACTATTGATACACATGACAAGTNTAAATAAATAAAAATAAAAATGTGAGTCAACAAACTGTGGCATATCTGTACCATTGTAGACTACTTGTCACTGAAAAGGAGCCACTATTGATACACATGACAAGTTGGATAGATGCATGAGAAAAGCTAATCCAAAATGGTTACCTATTATATGATTCCATTTATGTAACATACTTGAATAAAATTATAGATATGGAGAAAAAATTAGTGGTTGCCAGGGATTAAGGAGGTAGAGAGGGGGAAAACTTGTCCTTGTTATAAATGTAGCACAAGGGGTCCTTCCGATGAGACTGTTGTATACCTTGACTATGCTGATAGTCATAGGAATCTACAAATGTGGTAAAATTTCATGAAGTTATATGCACACACAGATACAAATGAGTGTATATGAAACTGATGAGATCTGAATAACATTGATGAATCACAGCAATCTGGTTGTGATATTGTCCTATACTTATGCAAGATGTCACCACTGTGGATAGGAGTCATAGTCCACCACTCCGTGGATAGGAGTCATAGTATATATTCGTATTATTTCTTGTATTTGTATGTAAATCTAATAATTTTTTTTTACAAAGATCTTTTTTATGTTTGAGGGATAAATAGAACAGCTTTAGCTGAGAAAGTGGGTAAGAGTAATAAAGAAGTATCATTTGAGTTAGCCCTTTAGAAGTTGAATATAAGCTTACAGGTGGAGACTTCCTGGAACAAAATATTCCAGGTGGGGAGAAGAGAACAGGCAAAAGCATTAACAATATTCATTTATTCTTTAAGAACTATGTGTTGAGAATTGCTAGATATCAGGCAAGTTGCAGGATGTTAGGAATAAAAAACAAAAGCATATACTTGTGTAAATTGCATATTGCTGGAGTAAAGTTTAATAAAATCAAATACTGTACAAATATATGTAAGATTTTCACTCTGGCTGCTATGAAGAAAAAAATCCAAAGGGGAATACTCAAGGATGTCCAATCTGTTACTTACGTAGTAATATCGCAGGTGAGAGGAACTGATGCAAGACATGTTTAGAAAGAGCTAATATAATTTTAATGAAACAAATAGTATCTGAACTGAAAAATAAGGTTAACGATGCAGGTTTAATGTCAGTAATGTATGCATTTAGCACAGCCTTGATATCAGGCACTGTACTAAATGATGAGCAGTGAATGGTGTACCTGTTTTATAAACTTATCTTCAAATAGATGGAAAAAGAAGGCAAACAAACAAAATGATTACTGAATATGATAAGTCTTTGCAAGAAGACAAAATTGAATGATATGCTAAAGTAATTGATAATGGTGCTGTTGGAAGGGCTCAATAAAACATCAAATAGAATAGTCCGACGAAGCCTCTCAGAACAAACTATCTGTTAGTTCAAACCTTAAAAAATGTAGCCAGCCACTGGAAACAGGAATGCACCCTAAAGTAGTCTCTACACTGAATGTGGGGCTCAAACTCAGAACCCTGAGAGGAAGAGTTGAATGCTCTACCAACTGAGCTAGCCAGGTGCCCCAGGAATGGGAAGATATTCTAGGCAAATGCAAAGGCTTAAGATAGAAAACGGCTTGGCATATTGGAAGAAAAGAAAAGACATCATTTAAAGCTTAGTGAGCAGGGGGAAGAGTGATACAAGACGAAGTCAGAGAAAGGCAAACAGGGGAAGGTACTGCAGGACATTTCCAGCCATACATAAGAATTTAGATGTTATAAGAGTTTACAAGTTGTTCTCATTTAAGTGGGGATTAATAAATTACAGATAAATTTTAGAATGATTTATCTCTTTTCTGTGAAGAATTTATTAATATCCAGTTAATCACATAGTAAACGCCATGGTCAAAATAATATATAAATCAGTGGCTACCAATATACCTACAGGATTTTGACCATGCATACAACTTCCACTAATCTGGCTCAGTTTGTATATACATGATTTCATACACTTGAGAATTTAGTTCTAATGAGCTAAAAAACAGGCCATTTGAGTAGGCTGATGTGGAATCCCATCACTGGCCCATATTTAAAAATTTAAAGGTAGACGCATTAACATTAGAAGGATGTTTGAACCTTCCACATCTCAAGGTTTCATGTTGTTATGATATGCATTATTCTCCTAGGGCTTCCACAACAAAGTACTGCAGACTGGGTGGCTTAAATAATAGAAATTTATTTTTGCACAATCCTTGAGTGTAGAAATCCAAGATGAAAGTGTTTTATTTTTTTTTTTAAAGATGATCAGATCTTTTTAAAGAAATGGATTTGAAGTGCAAGAAGAAAAACAGAGAGGCAAATTTAGAAGTATCGAATAGGGTCCAGGTGAGAGAAGATTATTTAGACTAGGGTAGTGACAACAGTATTAAGGGAAATTTAAAATTCTCTATATATTTGAAGGTAGAATTAACAGAATTTACTGATGGACTGTGGGCTAGATTTAGATGATGAAAGAAAGGGAAAAATGAGGGATACTCTTGGGATTTTCTCCTAAAAAATTAGTTGAAAGTTAGTGCTTCTTTCTAATATGGAGAAGAATGTAGGACAGACCTGCTTTGAGGAGAATTTAAGGTTAGACATCTAAGCATTAAACTAGAATAGTCTGTTGTATCCATTAGACTGGAACTCAGGAGACAGATCGAGGGTAGTGTTTAATAGTCACCAGTATAGAAGTGGCACTTGGAGTTTATAGGCACTCACTGTTAATCTAAGGAGAGAGTGTAGACGAAGAACAGAAGAGGATCTGGTAGAGACGGCCAGGGAGAGAGAGAATAAGTGAAGGTAACTGAAAAGAAAGCAGAGTAATAGGAAGAAAATCAAGAAAGTGAGATGTCACAGAAGCCAAGGGAGGAAAGGCAAGCCAGGGAGACCACAGCCCACAGTTCTAAAATATCAAGTAAAATGGGAATGTAGATGTACTGATCAGATTTGGTAAAATGGAGATCATTGGTCATTTTGACAAAGTAGTTTCACAGTGATAAGGAAAACAGAAGTAAGACTGTGAGAGCTGAGGAGTCAGTAGAAAGTGAGGAAGCAGAATATTCATTTCAAGGGAAGTAGATAAATGAGACAATTTTAAGCCCAGGAGATATTAGAGCACATATGGCTGTTGATAGAATTTTTTCAATAAAACAAAGATATCATGATGCCAAGAGAAAGAGAAAAACAAGAGAGCAAATAGGGAATGGGACACCAAGTATAAGCGGGAGGGAAGATGGATTTCCTTTTGTTTCAAAGGTAAGGAGCTCATGTTTACAGCAAAATAGGCTTTGGTATTTTTTTTTAAAGATTTTATTTATTTATTTGACAGAGAGACAGCCAGCGAGAGAGGGAAGATAAGCAGGGGGAGTGGGAGAGGAAGAAGCAGGCTCCCAGTGGAGGAGCCTGATGTGGGGCTCGATCCCAGAACACCAGAATCACGCCCTGAGCCAAAGGCAGAGGCTTAGTGACTGAGCCACCCAGGTGGCCCAGGTTTTGGTATTTTTAATGAGGTTTGAGCCAAGGTCATCTGCTAGGGAGTGAGTGAGATGGAAGCATGGCTGGGTATGAAACATAGAGGAAGATACGAAATAGTCATCATGGAGAGTGGGACAATAAGTTTATTAAAAAAATAGAGAAGAATCTCTGCATGATTCTTAGCGTCCATTTGAACCTGAGGTCATGAATATAACCAGCCCACCTGCTGTGGTTTTTTATTAGCTGTCATCAGTGGCAGACTGCAGGAATGAAGAAGGCAATCTTGAGGATCAACCAACACTGAAATGAACACAGGAGAAAAGAGACAAAGAGTTGAAATAGACCCAGTAATTATAGTAATTAATCGTGGAATCCAAGCTGGTAAACTAGACAGGAACTAATACAGACTGACAGAATTGTGAAGCCAAGGTCAATTTGGAGAACTTGATCTGTTACAATAAAGTTATGTGATATGAAAGCTTAAGATGTAAGAGGTAGTGATGATGATGATATTAATGGCAACTTTTGAGGTGTGGCAAATTGCTGCTGCTTCTAAATCGAAGCAATGACCCTGGGAGAGAGCATATGAGTTAGAAATATCGGAAAAATACTGTTGGAGGGTGGATATCAAGAAGCCCAGAAGCAAGACTCTCAAAGCAAGTCATTTACATACAAAATTAGCACCAAGGACTATAATGCAACCATGCAGGATATGTTTTCCAAATCTTTCTAATACTGAGTTTTCTGAGGTGTTAGGAGTAAAGACTGACCTCAGAGACTGATCAGTTTATTGCCCTTTTTACATGAAAATTATTAGGTTTTTCTGATAACTATGGGATGCAAAAACATTGATCCTGAGTATAATATCTCCGAAAGTCCTGGCTTGTTTTGTAAGTTCTGTAATTCTTTCTCCTTTACAAATAGGAGCATAATGAGTCTAGCAGGGAGCCTAATGTTCTGAAATGAATCATATCTACCTAAGCTCTTAAATAGAAATTGTCACCTATTTTCCAAACCTACCAGTTTGGAGCTCCTAATACAGTGGGATATGATTTGCCTACAAAATGGGTGCATTTGTTTTCCTTAATACGTGCCAATACCCTTCTTCCACCATTTGGTTAGTCCTTGCAGCACCCATTATCTGATGAAAGTTACACTGGTTGAACCACAGAAAACACTTCTAAGTTCTAAAACCTAGGTTTTAAAATTGGACTCAAGTGTGTCAGGGCGCACATGGCTTGTGATATTGGGACTAGGTTTTTCTACTCCCTGAGATTAGATCAGGGTTTATTAAGAGGGCTGCTACTGATATTTTTGGCTGATGAGTACTTTGTTGCAGGGCTCTCGTATGCATTGCAGGATATTTAGCAGCCTGGTCTCCTCTCACTAGCTTTCACTTCGAGTTCTCTAATGATGACACCCAAAAGTGTCTCCTGGCAAATGTCCCCTGTAGGGCTAAACTACTGGATTAATTTTTTCTTTAAACCCTCTAATTAGAATTTAGGGAAGTCAAAGGTCCTAGAGAAAGCTATGATCTTAATACAACACGGACACAAAACAGAATTGCCTGCAGCCTAGTTGTATAAGGGAAGAAGTGATGTCTGCATAGAGGATCCAGTTGGACAGGCCACAAAGCACCCTGGAGTTTCCTTTAGCTCCTGTGATGTATGGGAAAGAGGCTCAGTGTTTTGTGTCTCCTTCTTCCCTAAATGAGTACCACCACTGACATCCAGAGTGAAAAATACTGGCTAGAAAAATTCTACAGCCAAGGGATTATATAGCAGCTATATGGGGGAATTGCCAACCAGAGAGAAGAAAGCTGATTGCATCAGAGGCCAAACAGGTGATAACTCTGAAGACCAAGTCACTCTCCTCTTCTGGTGTCATCACACTGCCATACTCAAGAATGAAACATGAATGGAGTGGGGAAAACCAGGGATGGATTGAAAATTTTCCATGATCTGGCTGGCAACTTGATATAGATATTGGATTTGGTAATTTTTTAAAGTATAATAATCACCTGTCTTTTACATTTATTTTGTAGTCTAAGATTTTGAAAAGTGTTCAGCCATTCCTAAAAAGCAGGACCATTTTTGAACTGAAATTCACAAGGCCCAGAGACGAGCTGTACCTCAGCGCTGAGGTATAAGAACAGAGATAGAGACCAACTACAGAACTTGGACCCCAGCTCCTGATCACGGAAAAGCAGAGCTTGGTGATCCCCCTGTCATGCAACATATACACTCTAAAGCCCCAGAACCAGGGTCCCTCTCATCAAGTCTGATACTCAAGCCAGCCAGATTCCCACACACTGTCCATAATGTGTCAGGCAGTGGGGCCTGCGTACTGGCTGCTGCTACACGTCTGTCTGTAGTTTCTGCCATTAAACTACTGTTTCAGGCTTTCACGGGTTTGGTCAGGTGATACACCCTCATTTATATGACAAATTTGTGCCCCTTACCATGTCTACTCATGATTGCCTGAAGCGCACCTGGATTCACTATGTACCTAGGAGGCTAAACCTAGAACAGCTCCAGTACCCTCTATTCATTTCCCCAGTACAGGCTTGCACTCTAGTGAATGGTTCTTGGTTTATTCTTAGATTCTTCCATCTTCCTGTTTTACTCATACTGATTTTGCTTTTGGCTGGGATAGCTTATGTCTACATATAAAGTCCTGCACACAATACTCATATACAGGATGAACTTTCCCTTGAAAAATATGTCGTTTGGAGAAAGGAAATGGGGAGGGCCTGGGATGAAAGAAGGATGTTTTCTCTTTGGGGGCAAGCATGCCAAGAAGAGTCTGGAAGCAAATATAGCTGAGAATGGACATTGCCTTCTCCAACCTACTCTGGCACTAAACGTCTCCTTTGGGGGAAAACAGCCTAGCCGGGCTGACCCTAGGCTGCCAGCCTCCCTGAGTTGAGGTCACACAGAGGAAGGTGAATGACTTGTGATCTCATTTACTTTGCCATGTGACTTTCAGCAGGTGATCCTAGAAAAATTTTAAGCACTAAATGAGAAGAAAAATGATTGCTAACATAAATTGTATATGTTACAATCATAATCCCATATCTTGTAAGAAATTTATGTGGCTGGTATTCTATTACTATTCTCAGTTTATGTGGGAAGATGATAGAGCCCGGATATATTAGGCAACTTTGCTCAAATTTGCCAGCAAATACATGCCAGAATCAGTGCATGAATTTGGTTTTTCCCATTCTAAACCAGACATTTTTTTTTTGAAATAATTTTTTATTATGTTAGTCACCATACAGTATATCCTTAGTTTTTGATGTAATGTTAAACCAGACATTTCTCACTCCTGTCCCAGACTGCTACCCAAGTGACACTGGGCCTCAGTTTCCATACTTGTTAATGGAAGGATGAGACTTCAAGTGTTCTAGCATCTCTAGCACCAACAGGCTATCGTTTTCCTGGAGATTTATAAGCAACATTCCTTCCAATTTAAGCACATGCAAAAGCACTACTTGTGAGTTTGCCATATGTTTTCAAGAGAAAAATCACACCTATTTCCCCATGGAGTAATGTGCAAAAGACTTTTTTTTTTGTAGTTTGGTATTTATGATGAAGTATTTTATATGATTTTATGTCTTTAACATGTCACATTAAATCTTGATAAAGGGATGGATAAAAGGAGAACAAGTATGTTTGTAAAGGGACTAAATCTAATCACCTTCTCTCTAGATTATGCACATGGCAAAAAAGAAAACGGTAACAATTGATAGAAGTCTTGAGGATCCAAGACCTTCAAGCACCTGAATGATTCATGTCAGTGATTAGATTATTATAACACTTAAGACAAATTAAATTCACAACAGCTTGGAAAAAGGAGACTTGTAAATAATGTTTAAAATTCCAATCCTATAACAATATTTTTTATAATATTTACAACATTTAAGTAACATCTTTATTTTTAGGATCATTTTTAAGATTTAGGAGAAATATTTAGAACATCATCAATGTCATCATTTTATTTGGTTTAAATGCCTTTACTGGCTGTTTAATATTCTCTCACTCTACCTAAATTTTCTAAGAAAGAAAAGAACATATGGAGGTAGATAGATACACAGGAACTACATTTGGTTTTCATTATTCCAAATAATGATTGATACTTTTACGTAGGGCAGAGAGTTTTCCATACACACACACACACACACACACACACACACACACACAGAGACACTCAGACATGTATGTGTATATCTAGATATAACCGGTACACTGAAGAGCTGTAACTCATAGAATGCAAACAGAAGATCAACTAGTCTCCATTTCTGGCCATTTATCCCTACTCTGTGAAATCATACGATCTGCTTAGACTCAAGTAATTCTTCTGATGACTTTTAGTAACAAAGAAGAAAAATGTCTCAATTGAGTAATTAATACTAGTAATTAGTGCTAATGAAAATGTTCTGTATCTGCATGTCTAATAAAGGAATCGTGTAGTTACTGAGCACGTGAAATATGGCTAGTGTAAGTGATGAACTGACTGTTTAATCATGTTTAATTTTAATTATTTTAAATTTTAATAGTCAACATGGCTAGCGGCTATTATATTGGGCGGCACAGATTTAGACTAGGGTGACCTTTAAAACCTCCAAACATTATATCCAAAAGCCTATCTCTCTCTCTTTCCTTGTCCAAGACCCTTGAAGTTTGGTATCCGGAGGCAAAGTTGGAAAGTTTGGTCAGCTTATTCCCGGATCTTCTCATTTGGTCAGATTTGAACCCCTGACACACCTCCCAAGAGTCTAATCTGCTGTGGTGATTGAGGTGGCATGAAGATCTGTGGTGGGGAAGCAGTTCATGAGCAAGTACAGGCAGCCATGAAGCCTTGGTTCCTCTGGTCTGACCAGTGTTTACAGCTTCTTTCTGGGCTAGGTGATTACTGGTGCTTCCTTTTCTTGGACTGCCTTTGAGACTCCTGGAAACTTTCTGCAGTGTTCCACATGACATAAGCAATACATTTTCCTTTAGTGGATGCTTAGGTTCCTTCTCTCCCTCTTTGGAATCCTGTAGTTTCCCTTTTACTTTGAAGGGGAAGAGACCACCTTGCATCCGCACACAGTCTTCTTATAGAAGGTTCAAAATGGCTCTGAGCCTTGTCTCGCAGTCTTCACTGTGGTCCGTGAGAAACAGTCACATACTCTTCTCTCTGAGGTGAAATACAGCTCACATCTTATGCTACTCAGCCTACTTTTTTCCATTTGTTCACATCTGGTTCATTAGAAACACTTATGCATCCTTATCCTTATCTCAGCGGGAATGTAGAAAGCTTCTGAAGCTTCCTGCTTCTCTCTGCTCTCACCCTTCAGTGAGTAACTAGTTTTTTTTTTTTTTATGTTGTTGTTTTGTTTTGTTTTTTGAAACATGGGGCCATCTCTAGGCTCTGAGCCCTACAGATTCCAGGGGACCACAAATTAAAATTTCCTTGTATGAGAGAGAGAATACTTCTCCTCTCTTCTGGAGGGTTGAGTTGGGACTCATTTCAAACAGACAGTTCCTTGATGCAGCTCTACCATTAATATGCAATGACTATTTATGTACTCCTCACTCGAGTATAGATAGGCTGGAGGTGACTGGTCAGCTCAGCTAAAAACCTACGCCAATTCGTCTGCCCGTTCTACTTAGTGATCTAGATTTTTCACTTCGCAATATTTCACTACACTTAAGATCTCAAAGGTTTCCGCTGAAACAGGAAGAAAAAGGTTACCATTTTTAAAAATTTGTTATTTATATATGCAATTATATAATGTAGTATTTGTCCTGTTTTCCGAGCATTAATTCATAGCAGTTTTATATGAAGTATTAATAAACTCAATTTACAAATGTGGAAACTAGATGAGATAAATAACTTGCCAGGGTCACATAGATTAGGAGAAAACAGCAGTTCTGGGATTAGAATCTGGTACACAAATTTTTCTTTGCTTAAGTTCACACCGTGTACTACTTTTCCTCGGTGACTACTGACTTTCGGCATCAGTTTCTACAACCTCAAAATAATAAGTTGTGTTTAAGTGAGTAAATTAAATGTGTGTGTGGATGTGTTGATATACAGAAGGAAATATTTTATATGCTATATGCTAATAAGTATATGTATATATTTCCTTGTTTCTAAGTCACAGTTTTTTCCTCTTATGTTTTCATATATTATAAATACGAGTGCTGGGGTCAGTGTACACACTTGTTTTACTAAAGCAGTGCCTCTATTCTGCAGATGCCATTAATAATGTTGTATTTAATAACTTGGCATCATAGAATCAACTACATATTAGAGTAACTGAGCCATTCAAAGAGAGATTCTATCAATACAAGTACACACCGACCCATTCCTAATGCAGAAAAAATAGCAAGGATCAATAAGAAATAAATAACTTGTACGCATACTCTGAGAAGTGCCAATGGCATATATCCTTAGAGTTTGATCAATAAAACAATAAAATCCTTTATAAGTTTCTTTTTAGACATCATGTCTTTGAAAATGCAGTTTGGGAGAGTTTGAAGGAAAAAGCATCTAAAACTAGCTATTGTTAGGGTAAAAGTAATTTATCTTGCCATTAAGATATTGATAAATTTAACAAATAGTTAAACGCATGGTATTGTGTTAGTTGGAACTAATGGTCCTAAGCAATGTAAAAGGACACAAAAATATTCAAGTTTTTTAAATAGGCCTGGCTAAAGATTGATCTGTTTGACCAGGAAAGAGATATGTAAACAACCCCTTACATTTTTCCTGTTTATTTTAATTTTACTCTGAATACAGTTACTAGTTCATTAGTTTTACTTAACTTGTTGACTTTAAGTATGTAAGGAATAAGAAATCTCTTTATTTTGAAGGCATGGGTACTGTACTATTGCTACAAGAAAAAATAAATCTACATACCCGTACTTAAAGGTTGATACTATAAACATGTCAGGATGTATGAAGCTTATTTCACATCTCTATCATGAACACATCATGTCTTATGAGCATGATAAATTTATTAGGTGTGTGTGCCTAGAACTTTATAAGTGAAATAATGAAGTGCCTCATTTTACATATGGAGCTAAAGAAGTTATGTGATTCTCCCAAGTGCTACTGTCAGCTGATCGCACAGCCAAAGACATGCAGTTAGGATTTGTCTCCCATATACAGAGAAAGAACATTCTGAGATGTCTAGGGAGAGGCATGATTCTTACATTCTGGATTATTTTTAGTCTATAACATTATATAACTTACGTTATGTTGACTTTCAGCAGAATATAACTTAAGTGTTAGCATAGCTGAACACCTACAAAAACAACTGTGGAGTGAACAAAAAGTTGTATCCTGGACAACAAATATGACTGACAATATTTATAAATAAACATCTATGTACATTAGATACTTTCATATATGCAGGATATACACTCAATAGCACAAAAAAATCATAATTTCCCTTCCATGTTCTTCCTTTCTTCCTTCTAGTCCAAGTGATATTTGTCTTAAATTCAGTTTTTTTCCTTATCTCCTGATCTAACCCAGCCTCACTTTCACCCAGTGGCCTACCCTTTTAGAACACCCAGTTACTGGGTCATTTAATTTTTTCTCCAAAGTGATTCTCTTTTTTCATGCACAAAAGTTGCTGTGAATATGTAGAGATGTGAGCCTTCATCCTGCTGATGGATCTCTTTGCTTCCTAACTTTTGCAGCAGAGGAAGATCTCAACATACTTAATAAGCACTGAGGGTGGAGTACAGTTGGGAGTAGTCCTATTTCATCTACCACTTACTGTCTGCTCAATAATCCCATTTCCTTTCTACTCAAAGACAAGTATAGCCTAGGCTGTGCTATACTCAGAAAAAACTTATCTTCTGAGTTTTGAAGGCTTTCTACAGTTGAAATGGTAAAGAAGAAGTTAATGAGATTTGTATGTGCCATATCACATGCTTTTAACAGATTATTTAGGAAAAATAAATAAGTAAAAATAAATAAAGATAATTTAAGGGACTCCTGGGTGGCTCAGTTGATTAAGCATCCAGCTCATGGTTTTGCTCAGGTCAGAATCTCAGGATCTTGGGATCGAGCCCTGCATAGGGCTCTGTACTCAGCACAGAATCTGTTTGAGATTTCCTTCTCTCTCTCCCTCTGCCCCTCCTCGCCCTTGCACATGCATGCTTGCTCTCTCTCTCTCAAAATAAATAAATAAATAAATAAATAAATAAATAAATAAATAATAAATAAATATAACATCTTTAAAAAATTAAGAAATAAAAGATGATTTATTACGAATTTGCTTAATTTAGGATATTCCTGTATCTGGTGTTTCACAATGCATTAAAGTTTTCTCTTAAAAGGAATTGTAATCTTGGGAAATTTTAAATGATAGATTTTTGGAAAATACTGTATTTCCTACTTCATCTGTTTACTGTTCATTCCTCTGATAAAGACTGATTATCTATAGGTAGATGGGTCTGGCAATAGGGAGATGCAGAACACTGATCATAGGGAGCTCACAGTCAAATGTATAGAAGAGCCAGTGCAGTAGAAAGCTATGAGGTGTCTTTGCAAAATCATGAGCCTAAAATAGTCATAATCTCTATCATTGCATCAGAGAAGTTTAAAACTGAGTCCTCAAATATAAGCTATTACACTAACATTTATCTTACAGATAAAAAAAAAGTGTCACAGAAATTACAATTTCCATCGAGCAATTATTTAAGCCTATTCATGTGCCAGACCCAGAGGAAACAGCAGAAAACAAGATAAAGTAGGTCCTGGTTCACCACTTTTAATCAATTCGAAATATGGAATGAATGCTGCACAATGGAAGTAAAGAAAATGGAAGGAGCCCAGAAGATGGACAGTTTGCCTAGATGGGGAGGCTTTGGGGGTACTTAGTGGTGCAGGTGATGAGTCCTGAGAGTTGAACAGGAAATTTCCATTAAAGAAAAAAGGCAATAATGGTATTTCAGGCTGAGGGACTAGCAAATGTAGAGACCTCCGAGGCAAAGAGAACTTGGGATGAAGAAACTGAAAGAAGTTTCTTATTGTTGAATAGTAAAGGATGTTTCTGAAATGAGGTAGAGAGGTCGGCTCTCAGATCTGGGCTCAGAGATATTATTCAGGGCAGTGAAGGACTCTGAAAACAACTTCAAGCAAGAGGGTGGCACGTTCACATTTGCTTGTTAAAATGTCACTTTTTTTTTTTTCCATGAAGTGGAAGGGAGAGCATTAACAATAAAGGAGGCTAGACCCATCAGCAAGTAGTTGCAGTCATTAAATGAAAGATGATAGGAGCATGAATTATGTTAGTGAAAGTGATGATGGGGACCAAAAGAATGGATTTGAAAGCTCTTTGGGAGGTTGAATGGAAGTATTTGGTAGCCAAATGGAAGTGCAGTGTGTGGGAGAACAAGTCAAGGAAAACCCCAGTTGTCTAGCTTGTTCTGCAAGTGGCAAGGAGAGACTCAGATTCCAGCAAGACGGGAATTTAGCAGTTCAGTGATAGTACATTGTTTGAAGAAACCGTGGAACAACTAAGAAATGTGGAGGAGGCAATTCGATAAATTGCTGTAAGGCTCAAGAGAGATTTGGGCTGGCCTGTCTTCCTAGAATACTTCTCTTGGGCTTCTTCAAGCAGCTAATGCTTCTTCATCATTTAAACTTCAAATCATGGATTATTTCTTTAATGCCTGATCTGTTCTTCTCTTATGTCCTTCCAGAGCCGGAGGTATTTGTTACAGCTTTTATTACCTTTTGTAGTTGTTTATTTTCTCTTATTGCACAATTGATATCCTCAACGAAATGAGAAAGTTTGTGTCTCCATATTGCTCAGTACTTTGAAGACAGTAGCAACACCTCATTTCTGGGACAATTCTAGACACATAGTACGCAGCTGTGGTAATGTGCATTGGATTGAGTCTAACTGACTAAAGCAGTGTTGCTATGTATGTAAGCAAAACAATTTAGGTTGGATTTAGCTTGTCCAAGGTCTCAGATGCTAAGTCAAGAGTCTGGATTTATCGTTTTCATTTTGACTACCACTCTAATTCTTAATTTCTAAAAGAGTTATTTTATGGTGATGTATGTGCAGTTTAGTGGACATTTATTCCTATTCTCATGAATGTCAGATAAGAATTATGTGTAACCTTGGAAGTTAGCATGTTCCTTATTCAAATGGTTAATAAGTCAAGGCATCGGATTATTTGTTTTTGCTTAAGCTAATGTCACCTTTTTTCAGCTTTTCTGACACGGGTATAAAAAAGCAAAGAGCCTTGCCCTTGCCTTGGTATTCTGGAAAACCGGGGTTTATATTGGGCCTGCCACTTAATTTACACTTAATTTATAAACCATATATATATATTTGCATTTTAATCACTTTATCTGTAAAATTTGGTGGTTGCATTAAATCATACCTAAATTCACTAAGCCTAAAATATATAGTAAGATTCTACCTAAAGT
The DNA here is from genome assembly GCF_002007445.2 of Ailuropoda melanoleuca. Taxonomy (NCBI): domain Eukaryota; kingdom Metazoa; phylum Chordata; class Mammalia; order Carnivora; family Ursidae; genus Ailuropoda; species Ailuropoda melanoleuca. The sequence goes on along the minus strand of NC_048220.1, from coordinate 65,179,169 downwards.
CCACTAGGGCTAAACTTCAATATCTCTTTCCTAAATCAAATTTTGTTACCTTTTTGCCACTACGTTAGATCTCATATGCTTGAACTTTGCTTAATATGAACCGTTTTAGATAGGCTTTTTAATCAGAAGCAAACTGAACTCCTCTAATAAAATCTTCACCAAAAGCATTAATTATAATGATTACTTATGAAACTTACTACAGAAATGTTTTAAAAGATCTACTTTATACTTTTGTTTCAAAAATTCTGTTAATATGAGTATGAATAAGGCAAGGGTTTACAGTTGTAATTGAGAAATTCACAATGATTATGAGCTAATTTGATAGATTGCCAAATGAATATTAATTTTTATACTTGTGAAGTGTGTTATTTCCATGTTTAATTGAGGGAATGATAACAGAGCATTGTAGCAATCCCATTATTGTAAGTGGTATGCATTGTGAATTAATAAATGGATGGCAATAAGTTTTTACTATCTACAGCTCAATTGTCATGTGTGAAACTCCTATCAAAATGGTTTCATTTCAGCATCTCTAAAATAATAAGAAATGTAGTAGTCTTTTTTGAAAATTAAATAGTTACCATGTTTTGCACACTCTACACATGTAAATATAAACCACAATATCTTCACTATTTTATTATAATGCCTTAAATTATTTTCAGATTTATTTTAGATATAAGAACTAGTCTTTACTAATGCTCTGATGAAAAGCTATCTAAAACTGTAGTATCTGGCTATACTTGAAATGTGGCCAGTGTTCTGGAAAAACTAACTTTCTAATTTTGTATTATTTTAGTTCTTTTAAATGTAATTTGAAATAGCCACCTATGGCTAGTGGTGGCTGTATTGAGCAGCACAAGTCCATAGACGGAGCACCATATTTTTAAAATATAGCCATTTTCATGGCATTTTTAATATAATTTTTTAATTCTTATTTTTAATGCAACTTTTTAATATTTTTTCAAGTTATACATATGTTTCAAACCTAAGTAATGACAGTACACATTTTATGATATCTAATTTCATAATAAAGTCTTAAAATACTATGTTTTATTTGGAGCCAGCATCTAAAAGGTAACAGATATCTTTGATTTGTGCTCATCCCCTTTCAGCAGCATTAAAATGCCAATTTACTCTATGTCCAGCATGTGCATTTCTTGATTTTTAAAGGCAGTCTCAATCTTGCTAATTGTTAAGATTAAATGCCAGGCTCTTCTTACTCAACGTTGCCAAAGTAACTTTAACCCACAGGTACCCACACAAATCTTTCTTTTGCACTGAAACTAGCTTACACATTATAGTGACCTGAAGCAGGCTGGAACTCCTTCCAAAATTAAAAATGGGTACATTCCTGTAATACCATGCCTGTAGGGAGCCTTCTCAGGCACAGGAGAACAAGGCCACTCCTCTCTCTCACCAAGACCAGGCACAAGAGGTAGTTGGATAGTTTACGGCACAGGCAGATGCCTAGTTATGCTCTAGAGTTCTCAGGGCCTGCATTCCAGTGCCTACTCAAAGGGAGAACATGTCTGTACTAAGGCATTTTGTACCAATGAAATAATACTCCAAATTTTTCACTCTTTAAAATGATCTCAAATGTCCACTTCGTATAGAATCATCCTTTTGCAGCAGTGGAAGCAAGAGAGGCTCTGACACTCTGGCTGTGTGAAAAATGCCTTCCAAAATTGAATCATTCTATTTTCCTGGGTAGTGATACTTCGGACAATTCTTTACATAGACACGAGAATAGTCTTCATAAATCACTGCTTTGATCCTGTTTCTTCTTTGCTCAAGAGGTTTCATTTGCCTCTGCTCCATTTGCTTAGAATGGCAAGCTCTAGAATTTTTAATCATGCATTTGTGGTTAGAAAAAAAAAATTGAACATACATCCATATATATATTTATTTCCAAATTATACACCTGTAGTTGCTAGATGTGTGCACCATACTGCAAGCTTGGTTTATAATTTTTATGTTTGGGAAAATAGACTTAAAAAAAACAAAACCTGTTCTTATATTTGCTTCTTCACTGGTTCCTCATTTGCAAATTGGACATACCTCATTTTTTAAAGATCATTGGCTTAGAGAATAAATTCCAAACTTCCCGTTCTGGTTCTGGTTTTCCGGGACCAGATGAGGGCTCATCCCTTTCTTCTCATTTTTTATTATTTCCTTCCACAATCCTTCTGTACTATACTAACCATTTTCAAAAATCTTCTTTTAGTTGGATTTTTGAGATTTTTTTCAACATTTTTACTATTAAAACAACTTTAATTAAAGTCTTTAAGTAGAAAAATTATTGGATATCTTTAAGTTACCTGTGTTGCAAATATAATTCAGAAGTCTAGATAAGGCCTCCTTCGCTATCTTTATGGGTACATTTGAAAATCTTCTAAATACACTCTAGACTAAGAATTTTATACTCTGGATTTTAAAGAATTTTGTTGATACTTTATTTTCCAACAGAGCCTTCTTTCTGTCTTCCTTCTCCTCTTTCTTCCTCCATCATTCATTCCTTAATTCAGGTGTATGCATATCCACTCCTTTAAAATTTAAAAGTTAATATTCTACTAGTGTGCCTGTTGACCAACAGCAATTAAAGGCCAGTAGATTAGCTTGGTATGTTCTCACATCATAGAATCACAAAAATGTGTACAATGGCAAGCAAAAGGTGATGTGCTATTTTATGAGAATATTATATGCATACTGTATTGTAAGTTTTGTTTGCTTTTTTAAAGTTTTGTTTGCTTATGTGATTTTTATGTTTAGGAAAAAATGTGAGCAGTTGTTAGATACTTTAGTGATTTAACTAAAACAAATGATCTATTAGAAATAACTTAAATTCTTGATCATTTTAACTTAAGAAAAATCCTGTCATTTTCAGGTGAGTCATTAAAATTATCAGTTTGGGCACCTGGGTGGCACAGCAGTTAAGCGTCTGCCTTCGGCTCAGGGCATGATCCCGGTGTTATGGGATCGAGCCCCACATCAGGCTCCTCCACTATGAGCCTGCTTCTTCCTCTCCCACTCCCCCTGCTTGTGTTCCCTCTCTCGCTGGCTGTCTCTATCTCTGTCAAATAAATAAAAATAAAAAATCTTTAAAAAAATTATCAGTTTTATACAGTTCTTTCTGAATATTATTTCCTTCCTTTAAAAAAAAAAAAAGTGAAACAAATGCAGAAATAAATCCGGGATTTCTGCTACCAGCCATGATGGACTAACAGGGGTAAGATTTACCCTCTCACCTATAGAATGAGAAATCTGATCAAAATATATGAAATAATGATTTTNTTATCAGTTTTATACAGTTCTTTCTGAATATTATTTCCTTCCTTTAAAAAAAAAAAAGTGAAACAAATGCAGAAATAAATCCGGGATTTCTGCTACCAGCCATGATGGAATAACAGGGGGTAAGATTTACCCTCTCACCTATAGAATGAGAAATCTGATCAAAATATATGAAATAATGATTTTCAGATCACAGGCAATAGGCAGCTGAGTACCTTAATCCATGAGAAAAGGAAAGCAAATGAGGGGAACCCTAGACATACCTCACCTCACTGTCTAAAGAGTTTCCAGATACACTGTGGGACAGGAGAACCTATATAAAGACTGGAAATCTCCCTCAGTTGAGGAGACTGAGTTTAGCATTCAGAAAGGGCAAGTGGTCTGGAATTTGCAGGATAAAATATTAAAGTGGCGTGGGGAGCATTCTGAAAATCCTTAGAAGGCTCCCTTTGAGTTTTTTTGCGAAGTACTGATTAACTTGCCTATGAGGCAACTGCTAAGAATAGGGAAATAACGATCAGAAAATATTTGAAAGATTAAACCCCAGATATGACACAGGGCTAGGAATCATTTGTACTCTAACCAGCCAGAATGAGCACAACACATAATACCAGGACATTAAGTAAAGTCCTCAAATAATTGCTTCAGTAACAGGGACATATTAGCTATAGATTAAAGGGTGTTCTGGACCTGTAATGACAAAACTTAAAGCCTCAAAAGAATGCAACTGATTTCAAGTTCCTTAGCTGCATACCAGAACAAAGCCAGCTAAAGAATTACAACAAAATCCAGCAGCCAACAATGTAAATATCACATGTCCAGCATTAAATAAAAAATTACTAGTTATGCAAAAAACTAGTAATACAAATAAGCAGGGCATTTGTCCTGTGTCTGGAAGAAAAATGAATCAATAGACTGAGATATGACAAAAATGATGGAACCAATAATACAGACACTAAAACAGCTGTCTTAGCCAGTTTGGGTTGCTGTGACCAAATACCATAGACTGGGTGGGCTGGGAAGTCCAAAATAAAGATGCTGGCCGACCCAGTGTCTTGTTAGGGCATCTTCCTTACGTGTAGACAGCCATCTTTTCTTTGTATTCTCACAAGTCAGAGAGAAAGAGGAGAGAGAAAGCTTTCCTGTCTCTCTTTACAAGGACATTGATTTCATACATAAGGTCTCCCCGCATGGCCTAATTACCTCTCAATGACTTCTTAAACTATCACCTTGGAGGTTAGGATTTCAAACACAAATCTGGGTGGGGGGGGTGGCCCAAATGGTCCATAACAACAGCTATTTTAAATATACTCCATATAATAGAGAACATAGAGAAAAATATGAGACAATGAAATAAATGAGTGGGAGATAAAAAATAATATTTCAAATATACTACTAGTGTTAAGTACAATGGATGAAGGAAAAATTAGGATCTACAGAATGGAATGAAGAACATCAGAAATGGTACTTAAGTGGATAAACACAGAATACCTTTCTTTTCTCACTTTTAAGCTCATTGAAAGTATATCATTTAGAAGAAATATATTGGCCATTAAGAGTGGCATATGACAGACATTAAAGAATATATACTGCATGATTCAATTTATCAGATTCCACATTTTTAAGATGGTCAAAATAGATTTCTTGTTGCTATTTAATGATGTTAAAAAATTTTTAAGAATTTTCGCTTTAAATTAGTAATTCATCAGTAATTTTATTTAATATACATTAGATAATAATAAATTTCTATGGTGGGTGGGGTAGGGTTGAAGTTAGGGTTCTGTTGATCAAAAAGAACATCACCAACCCACCCACATACACACAACCCCCACATACAATATTTAAAATCATTGACTAGAAAAACAGGTCTTTTATTTGCCTCCTGGGTTTGTCTCCCTTCAAATGCCACACTGTTTCTCTGTGTGACTTCCTGTCTCAGACTTGCCGGCACCTGCTTTAGTTCCAAATCCATGTCTGCATAATGGTCTCCTCCACAGCCTTCAAAGTACAGCTGGTCTCCTCTAGGGTAAGTCTGATCCTCACTTGAAGGAGGTGTTTCACTCCCCTGTGAGTTTGGCACTTAGTTACTATGCCTCCAGGGGCGCCTGGGTGGGGTAGTCATTAAGCGGCTGCCTTAGGCGCAGGGCGTGATCCCGGTGTTCTGGGATCGAGCCCCACATCGGGCTCCTTCGCTATGAGCCTGCTTCTTCCTCTCCCACTCCCCCTGCTGTGTTCCCTCTCTCGCTTGGTGTCTCTCTCTATGTCAAATAAATAAATAAAATCTTAAAAAAAAAATACTATGTCTCCAGCAAATACTAGGGTACTTGTCAAAGAGCAAGTAATTCATGTATTTTTCGAGAATACATGAGTGGATCCACTAAAACCCTACAGCATGACCATGATATTCATCAGGGTTCGCACTGTGTTTATTTTCTTACGGTTAGTACTGTCACACGTGGAAATTTTGGCCATTTGTGTGAAATGAAAGTATTGGGAGGGCAGGAATTATTACTGTTATACTTTTCTCATAGGAAGTATACATAAACCATGTTACAATTGGACAGTATCTAAGCATCTCACCCTATAGATGAGGTAATTAGGGACAAGAGAATCCAAAGTCACTTCAAATTGAGTTGGAATTTTAACCAAACTTGGTTTCTTGTGTCCGGGTCCAGCTCCCATCTACTCATTCAACAAAGGATTATGAACACTTACTTCCTGTCTACTATTTTCAGAGATGAAATCATTGAAGATTCTGGCAAGAATAACCGTTAGTCATGGCTTCGTGGTCTGGATTACCCTCCAAGTTTAAAGCAAACACCGTAGAGAACTACATTCAGTATCATAGTAGCATACCGATAATTTTGTTTGGGTTAATTAGGTTTAATGTTTTAGAATAAAAGAGATTCTTAACCATACTTACATTAAGTAAACCCAAGAGTCAGGGCAAGTTTTACTAAGGTTAATTATATTAATTATGACTTTTACTGAAATACTAAGCCCCTTAATAAAAAAAAAAAGTGTGAAAATAGGCTTAGCAACTTTTTAAGGGAAAAACGTCTCCACTAATGAAGCTTATCCCTCTCTAGATGTTGAGAAAATACATTTCTTGGATTAGAGGTTAGCTTAAGTAGTAACAACTAAGTAAGTGAGGCATCTTTTTAAAAGTGGTTGCAGAAGATTTAGAGATGTAAGGAAAACTGTAGAAAAGCTTATACCCTCTACCCCACCATAAATAAATAAATAAGTAAATAAGTAAATAAATAAATAAATAAATAGCCCTATTGTCCATGGAGGCAGCAGCTACGAAAAAGATTTAATACTTGGTCTGAATGAGCTAGTATTAGCTTAAGAATCAATGTTTGGGGACTGATGGCTGATCTTTCTACTATGCAGTGAAGTGATTAGAGTAATATATGGTTTGTAATCTTCTAGTATCCATAATATCTGGCTCTAAATTAATAACCAACTTAACAAGAGAATGAATGGACAATAATATAAAAATGCTATGGAATTTTTGTCTCTATAGAACCAATTCAATTTTGAGCTAGCTTCCATTTTGTATATTCTAATCTGTAGAGAAGTTTTAAAAAACATGTTAAAATTAAATGCCAGCTGCGTCTTAAGGAACACGCTAAAAGTAAGTGCATGTTAAAGGTAAGTGCTAGCTGTGATTTGTCTCCACTTCAAATGCAAGCTGTACATATCACATACCATTATATTATGTAAACATACATGATGTTTTAGACTTTTGACCAAAGAGAAAGTTCCTGGGAGTGTTGTATCACAGCCTTATGAGTATTCAATTATGTGTACAGATTAAAATAAGAGAGAAAATAATAGTCTTAGCTGTAATATTTTAGATTTTTATTATAAGATACTGCTGTGTTCTTAAGTAATTAAAATTCATTCAACATAATTTAAAATAAAATCACTAGTAAAAGGAAAAAATACAGAACTAACAAAATTCATAAAATACCCTTCTGTAGAAGAGAGGAGGCAGCAGGTTTGAGGTAAATTCCTCAGTTTTTTCCAAAGGATAGTGAACTGATTTGGTCTAACAATGATAAATCAAGATAAAGAAGAACAGGCCCATTTTTAAAATTGTGGTGGGATTGGCAATGTTGTTCTCGGGAGTAGGACCAGAGGTCATGTGAGAGAGTTTCAATTTGCATGATCCTGTCCATCGTAATTTGAACATCCGCTCCTCTCACCACAGGTACAGATGTGTATTTTCACCTGTTAAACTGTTAAGAGTTTTTACATAGCTTTAATGAGATTCATGCTCCTACAGGTACCCAGAAGACCTTGACTTGTAGGTTCTAACTCATAAATGTTTTTCATTCATTGGCAAAATCTCTGAATAGCATGTAAAGTAATCCAGGTTTGGACAAACCTCGGAAAACTGGCATCCAGCTACTTTCTACTTTTTACCTACAAACAGAGACAGCATAAGACGTGAAGGAAGCACCACCAAATCCACATTAGCATAACTCTTCATGAAACCCATATTTATTATCAGTGCCTCAAGTCTGATTCGTAATACACGATGCTATTAAAAGCCAATCAAAATGGAGTAAAACAAAAAATTTCACTTATTTCATATCCCTTCCCTAAATCTACCTGCTATGATCCTTGATCCTGGAGCCACTTGTTATTAACCTGGATGTATTATTTATCAAATAGGAATTTTTTAAGTCAACTATTATATGCAAATCTAGGCATTCTGGCAGCTTGAGGAGGTATGGACATAGAATTCTCATTATGCAAGCTCATTAATCTATTTTCTTCACCTGCTAATTAACAATATTATTGCAACTTAGTGTGGATCCAAACAATTCTTTTAAGGAATCAGAACACCAACTTTGAGCTCATGCAATAACCTGGGATTTAGCATGTAAATGCAAGTCTTTTTACTGCCGGTTTATTGCCCTGCCATAATCACTCTACCAACATCAGCACGTCTTTTTAAAGAATCAGTGACCCATTGATAGGTGCACTCATGGTGTGTGCGGTACTATTGTTTAACACCGTGAAATTCTGTCTGCCAGACGGTGCCATAGGGAAACATTGCCACTGGCAGGTGGCTGGTTTGCCTTGATGTTGCCATACCTATTTCTGGCGAGGATGCATTGCCCTCCTTATTTTGTGATTCCCTTTCCCTACAAAAAGCTGTCTTCCCAAGAACCTTTCCCCGTCTCGTGCCCCAGAGTTCACTTCTGTCAGTCCTCAGGTTGATAGCTCATCAAAGTAATGTCCAAACATAAGAAATTGTGATAATTAAACTTTTTTTTTCTTTGCACAGAATAACTAATTGTAAAATTTGGCAGTCAGCCCGCCATTTGAAAGTGAAGAAAACATCTTGTTTTAACATCTGAGCAGGGATTTTTTTTTGTAATCTGTAAACAATGGGACCATATGTAGTGTGACGGGAAACATGAAGGCTGTGATAGAACATCATTGAAGGAACCTTGTGTTTAATCACTGTTCTTTGATTCACTGAAATAGAAATTAGCGTTTTAAGTCCTGCGTTTTATCATGATTTTAAAGAGACAGTTTTTCTTAAAATATCAGATAACACCAACAATTTACCAAGTCATTACTGTGATAGAGGCAAAGGAATTCCAATTTTTAAAATGTAAATATGTTTTTAAGACACCTAAACAGGTAACAGATGTAGCCACGGGCTTTCAAGAGCCTTTGTTTTGGCCTGCAATCCATGTCAGTGATACCAAAAAAAAAAAAAAAAAAAAAAATCTCAACAAAATANAGAGTTTCAATTTGCATGATCCTGTCCATCGTAATTTGAACATCCGCTCCTCTCACCACAGGTACAGATGTGTATTTTCACCTGTTAAACTGTTAAGAGTTTTTACATAGCTTTAATGAGATTCATGCTCCTACAGGTACCCAGAAGACCTTGACTTGTAGGTTCTAACTCATAAATGTTTTTCATTCATTGGCAAAATCTCTGAATAACATGTAAAGTAATCCAGGTTTGGACAAACCTCGGAAAACTGGCATCCAGCTACTTTCTACTTTTTACCTACAAACAGAGACAGCATAAGACGTGAAGGAAGCACCACCAAATCCACATTAGCATAACTCTTCATGAAACCCATATTTATTATCAGTGCCTCAAGTCTGATTCGTAATACACGATGCTATTAAAAGCCAATCAAAATGGAGTAAAACAAAAAATTTCACTTATTTCATATCCCTTCCCTAAATCTACCTGCTATGATCCTTGATCCTGGAGCCACTTGTTATTAACCTGGATGTATTATTTATCAAATAGGAATTTTTTAAGTCAACTATTATATGCAAATCTAGGCATTCTGGCAGCTTGAGGAGGTATGGACATAGAATTCTCATTATGCAAGCTCATTAATCTATTTTCTTCACCTGCTAATTAACAATATTATTGCAACTTAGTGTGAATCCAAACAATTCTTTTAAGGAATCAGAACACCAACTTTGAGCTCATGCAATAACCTGGGATTTAGCATGTAAATGCAAGTCTTTTTACTGCCGGTTTATTGCCCTGCCATAATCACTCTACCAACATCAGCACGTCTTTTTAAAGAATCAGTGACCCATTGATAGGTGCACTCATGGTGTGTGCGGTACTATTGTTTAACACCGTGAAATTCTGTCTGCCAGACGGTGCCATAGGGAAACATTGCCACTGGCAGGTGGCTGGTTTGCCTTGATGTTGCCATACCTATTTCTGGCGAGGATGCATTGCCCTCCTTATTTTGTGATTCCCTTTCCCTACAAAAAGCTGTCTTCCCAAGAACCTTTCCCCGTCTCGTGCCCCAGAGTTCACTTCTGTCAGTCCTCAGGTTGATAGCTCATCAAAGTAATGTCCAAACATAAGAAATTGTGATAATTAAACTTTTTTTTTCTTTGCACAGAATAACTAATTGTAAAATTTGGCAGTCAGCCCGCCATTTGAAAGTGAAGAAAACATCTTGTTTTAACATCTGAGCAGGGATTTTTTTTTGTAATCTGTAAACAATGGGACCATATGTAGTGTGACGGGAAACATGAAGGCTGTGATAGAACATCATTGAAGGAACCTTGTGTTTAATCACTGTTCTTTGATTCACTGAAATAGAAATTAGCGTTTTAAGTCCTGCGTTTTATCATGATTTTAAAGAGACAGTTTTTCTTAAAATATCAGATAACACCAACAATTTACCAAGTCATTACTGTGATAGAGGCAAAGGAATTCCAATTTTTAAAATGTAAATATGTTTTTAAGACACCTAAACAGGTAACAGATGTAGCCACGGGCTTTCAAGAGCCTTTGTTTTGGCCTGCAATCCATGTCAGTGATACCAAAAAAAAAAAAAAAAAAAATCTCTACACAATATGGTTCAACTCTTAGAAGGTTATTTTTTTTTTCTAAATAAATCCTGTTGTTGAAACTAAATTAAAACAAAATATCACCTCTGATTAAATTAATTTTTCAAAATGAATTTTATCCTCTCCTAAATTTTGCTACATTTTCCAGCTTATTCTGTATAGTGTGAGTAAATTAGCTATGATGTTAAAAAAGAGTAACTGTTAACATTCACTGGGTAACAGTTTAACTCCTCATGTTTTATGAAGGGTCCTTACCTACCATGGTTAAAAATTTTTTATATTCACTTAATGATACTTAAACTGATCAAGAGAATTTTGCAATCATTACAATGGTAGCCATCTGTAATTGTACAACATGGAAATGTGTTTGAAGCAGGGAGAGAGCTACTAGGTTCTCTGGCCATTAGCTAACTTCAGGTTTTGTATCAATAACTTTCTCTTTCTGTACCTTGGTGTCCTTTTCCCAAAAATTAGATGGTTAGATGAGATGAGTGATATTTAAAGGCAGAGGGGATGAAGCAAAGAGAATCACCTTAGGAACTACTGAGAAAAGCTGCTGGGAGTAAAGTGTCTGCTTTTACTTCCTCTCATTCTTATCCACACCTCCCGCCACCCCTCACACCTCCCTGCAAAATCACTGCTGGCTGACTTACTCTTGCCAATTGAAAGTATATCATATCTGAGAACTGTAGACACAGAGTATCGCTCAATAGTCAATTAACATTATTGAAGACTTAAAAGCATCTCCTTGTTGGAGGTGCTTCATCTCCTATTTTTTTTTACCCTAGGCCCAAATGTTTCTGACTTGATAAAGTTTTGATTGTTATAATTTTGATAATTTTGAATATTTTATTGGGTCATTTTCTCACATTAAATTTAAATGGGAAGAACATATGTACTGATGTTTTGCTATGCACTCCTTTATGTCTCAACTGGCTTCCAACTTCAGTGTTTTCTGGAAAGCTGCACTTACAGGTCTCAGCCAGCAAGCTGACAAAGGAGTGTTCCATTTCTCTCCTGTAAAAGTTGTACTTACCTTGTTTTCATAAAACCAACCTCCGTTTCCAAGGAAACAAGAACAAAAAGGCAGTTGGCAGCTAGCATCTGGGACTTAGAAGAACTCTCACATGTCAATTTCAACTGCTGGCTTCTGGCTCAAAACTAAAAATGTGGAGTATTAAAATCACCTTCAGATCTGAACACACAAAAGAATAGTAAATCATTTTTTTTCTTCTTTTTTAAGTAATTGTGTTTAATAGCAAATCATTTAAAATAGCCCTTGGAACAATATAACTAAATATATTTTAAATGCTAGAAATAATAGAACTCAAGCTTTATTTTAAAACAGTAGGCACANTTTCCCTACAAAAAGCTGTCTTCCCAAGAACCTTTCCCCGTCTCGTGCACCAGAGTTCACTTCTGTCAGTCCTCAGGTTGATAGCTCATCAAAGTAATGTCCAAACATAAGAAATTGTGATAATTAAACTTTTTTTTTCTTTGCACAGAATAACTAATTGTAAAATTTGGCAGTCAGCCCGCCATTTGAAAGTGAAGAAAACATCTTGTTTTAACATCTGAGCAGGGATTTTTTTTTGTAATCTGTAAACAATGGGACCATATGTAGTGTGACGGGAAACATGAAGGCTGTGATAGAACATCATTGAAGGAACCTTGTGTTTAATCACTGTTCTTTGATTCACTGAAATAGAAATTAGCGTTTTAAGTCCTGCGTTTTATCATGATTTTAAAGAGACAGTTTTTCTTAAAATATCAGATAACACCAACAATTTACCAAGTCATTACTGTGATAGAGGCAAAGGAATTCCAATTTTTAAAATGTAAATATGTTTTTAAGACACCTAAACAGGTAACAGATGTAGCCACGGGCTTTCAAGAGCCTTTGTTTTGGCCTGCAATCCATGTCAGTGATACCAAAAAAAAAAAAAAAAAAAAAAAAATCTCAACAAAATAAAAAAAAAGAACATTAAAAAAAAGAGCATTTCATAATCATTGAAANTTCTAAATAAATCCTGTTGTTGAAACTAAATTAAAACAAAATATCACCTCTGATTAAATTAATTTTTCAAAATGAATTTTATCCTCTCCTAAAATTTTGCTACATTTTCCAGCTTATTCTGTATAGTGTGAGTAAATTAGCTATGATGTTAAAAAAGAGTAACTGTTAACATTCACTGGGTAACAGTTTAACTCCTCATGTTTTATGAAGGGTCCTTACCTACCATGGTTAAAAATTTTTTATATTCACTTAATGATACTTAAACTGATCAAGAGAATTTTGCAATCATTACAATGGTAGCCATCTGTAATTGTACAACATGGAAATGTGTTTGAAGCAGGGAGAGAGCTACTAGGTTCTCTGGCCATTAGCTAACTTCAGGTTTTGTATCAATAACTTTCTCTTTCTGTACCTTGGTGTCCTTTTCCCAAAAATTAGATGGTTAGATGAGATGAGTGATATTTAAAGGCAGAGGGGATGAAGCAAAGAGAATCACCTTAGGAACTACTGAGAAAAGCTGCTGGGAGTAAAGTGTCTGCTTTTACTTCCTCTCATTCTTATCCACACCTCCCGCCACCCCTCACACCTCCCTGCAAAATCACTGCTGGCTGACTTACTCTTGCCAATTGAAAGTATATCATATCTGAGAACTGTAGACACAGAGTATCGCTCAATAGTCAATTAACATTATTGAAGACTTAAAAGCATCTCCTTGTTGGAGGTGCTTCATCTCCTATTTTTTTTTACCCTAGGCCCAAATGTTTCTGACTTGATAAAGTTTTGATTGTTATAATTTTGATAATTTTGAATATTTTATTGGGTCATTTTCTCACATTAAATTTAAATGGGAAGAACATATGTACTGATGTTTTGCTATGCACTCCTTTATGTCTCAACTGGCTTCCAACTTCAGTGTTTTCTGGAAAGCTGCACTTACAGGTCTCAGCCAGCAAGCTGACAAAGGAGTGTTCCATTTCTCTCCTGTAAAAGTTGTACTTACCTTGTTTTCATAAAACCAACCTCCGTTTCCAAGGAAACAAGAACAAAAAGGCAGTTGGCAGCTAGCATCTGGGACTTAGAAGAACTCTCACATGTCAATTTCAACTGCTGGCTTCTGGCTCAAAACTAAAAATGTGGAGTATTAAAATCACCTTCAGATCTGAACACACAAAAGAATAGTAAATCATTTTTTTTCTTCTTTTTTAAGTAATTGTGTTTAATAGCAAATCATTTAAAATAGCCCTTGGAACAATATAACTAAATATATTTTAAATGCTAGAAATAATAGAACTCAAGCTTTATTTTAAAACAGTAGGCACACAACCTATTACAGGAATGTTTTTTTCAATTTTATGCCATTTATTTTTGCTACTTTTCTCTTTTTACTTAAATTATGTTGCCTTCTTCTTTATTACTGCTCTCTGTGCTCCCAACTCCTTACTTCTTTTGGTTTTTGTTGTTTTGTTTTTGTTTTTGTTTTTGTTTTTTGACTCGTGCAAAATATGCAGCTATCTTTTGTTTTATCCATACAGACTGGTCATTTTTTTTGCTTTAATAAAGCATCTTAATGATTAGATATTTTAATATAATTTCTTTGTCAGAGGCCTGGATACCCACATTAGCACAGTCTGCTTTTTCTGAATAGTATGTGCTTGCTTTGTATAACTATGTACTTCAAAGTTTACGACAGTCCTTATCATTCCCTAGTCTCCAGGCTTCCTTCCTTCATGGCTTCTGGATTCATTAGAGTTTTTAGACACCTGCTGAAAGACAAACCTGGCTAGAATGCAAAATTTGCATTGGGAAGCAGCAAGAGGTATTTTTTGTATGGAAGCCAGAAACTTGTGGAAATACTTTAAGCATTTAGCCATTCCTAAGAAAAGTAAGAAAAATAATTGCCAGGAAGAGGAAATTTCAAATTGATATCTATACTCCATCTTGGGTTTTATTGTTTTTTATTGTTCTATTTGGTTGCCATTATCAAACTAAAAATGTAGGTCGTTTAGTATTTTCCTTTTTTTTTTTTTTTGTCTTTTTGTAGTATACCAGGTCCTTTGAACTTGAGGATGCCTATGGATGGATGCTAGTAGGTAAAATTTGTGAAAAATTATACATGCAGATATTCACCAGATTTGTAAGGTGGACTCCTCATTTCATTTCTTTCTATTAGGAGGATATTTGTAAAATCTTGGCAATTGTCTCCATGTTAGACTCTTTTAAGTATATATGCTTTTTCCCTATAAAACAGAAATGTAGGAAATATCAAGACAGTAAACTTAGGTAGAAAACATATCATCACCTCTTGTTTTTCTATTCCAAAATATCTATATTTATGATCCTTTATTTTTCTTTTCTTGGTACAACATCCTAGCTATTGTACTTTTCATTTGCAAATTCAGATAATGTTTAGTGTTTTCTCTTTTGGGGGGGAACCTAGAGACATATCATGTTTAAGGTCTTTAGCCACTGTTAGCCACCTTTTCATAAGGACAGAAATCACCACACTTTCTTGTACACCAGAGTAAAAGCTGTGCAAGCAGTAATTTAAAAGAATTAATACATAATATTATTGATAAAATCTCCTGAATTTAGGAAACCGCCAAAGTAGGAAAAATATTGCAACTTTACCAGATTCAAACAATGACAATAAATATTACTGTTCTTAGATTTTTTTTCCTTTGAGATATAATTTGCACATTGTAAAATTCACTATCATGAAGTGTACAATTCCATGGTTTTTGTGTATTCACAGTGTTGTACAACTGTTGCCACGATCTAATTCCAGAACCTGTTGTCACCCAAAAAAAGAAATCCCACGCCCACTAGCAACCTCTGTCCTTTCCCTCCCTCTACTCTCTGACAATGGCTCACCTACTTTTTGTCTCTGTGTATTTGCTTCCTCTGCACACTTCTTATAATGGAATCACGTGTGATCTTTTATGCTTGGCTTCTTTCACTAGGCATGGTATTTTCAACATTAATCCAAGTTGCAGCATATAGCAGTTTTTCATTCTTTTTTTTTTGTCAAATAATGTTCTTTTGCATGGATGTAACATATTATATTCAATAACCCATTCATCAGCTGATGGAAATGTCTCATATGTATTTTTGACTACAATGAATCATTCTGCTATCAACACTCATGTACACTTTTTATGAACATATGTTTTTAGTTCTCTTGGGTATATACATAGGAGTGGAATCGCTGAATCATGGTGACTCGAAAATAATAGTTTAATTGAAATAACATAAATTTCTTCATAATATTGGATATAGTACAAAAGCCAGACTAGTNATTCATCAGCTGATGGAAATGTCTCATACGTATTTTTGACTACAATGAATCATTCTGCCATCAACACTCATGTACACTTTGTATGAACATATGTTTTTAGTTCTCTTGGGTATATACATAGGAGTGGAATCGCTGAATCATGGTGACTCGAAAATAATAGTTTAATTGAAATAACATAAATTTCTTCATAATATTGGATATAGTACAAAAGGCAGACTAGTATGCAATTTTTAGTGCCATTTCTTTTTTTAATAATAATTTTTTATTATGTTAGTCACCATACAGTACATCCTTAGTTTTGATGTAGTGTTAAAATAGTATGTAATTTTATCCATATAAAATTGTTTTGTTTTGTTTTTCACATAAAATTGTTTTTAAAAGCTCATCAAATACAACGAAAACTAAGGAGACACTTAGGTCAGTTTAATTCGTTGTTGGTAGAGTAGTGTCTCTGTGTTTTTGTTTTTATTTATATAATGAGATTTTAGTAAAAAATTTAATGCGACATATTTCTCAGATGTCAGTCACATGTTTAAAAAATATTTATTTATTTGAGAGAGGCAGAGAGATGGAGAGCATAGGGAGAGGGGCAGAGGGAGAGAGAGAGTCTCAAACAAACTCTGTGCAGAGCCTGACACAGGGATTAATCTCACAATGCTAAGATCATGACCTGANGATTAATCTCAAATGCTGAGATCGTGACCTGAACTGAAACCAAGAGTTGGACACTTAACTGACTGTACCACCCAGGTGCCCCTCCAATGTCAGTCATACTAATTCCATTTTAAATTTCAAGAAAATATCCAAAAGTGGACTCAGAATAGATACTATGTAACCTAATAATGATAATATATCAATAACTGGGAACAGAGATCTTCATATATAACATAAGAGAGAAGATTTTTTTTAAATAAACTGATGTACACAGTGTTTAACAGGAAATTGCCTCCATTTATTTTCTAGTACTCATTCTTAACATACTCAGTTACTATTACAGTGCTTCAAATCTCCTTAATTTCATTGAAAGAACAAGTTTAGCCTAGTCTTTTTACTTTTTGTCTTATTTTTTTGCAATAATAACATAATTGAGTGAAGTTTCAGACTTACCAATCTTGCACGTTGAAGTTGTCTGTCAGTATAATGTGTGTGCATGTTTGTGTACGTGTGTTTTGTCCTTCTTTCTCTTTATTATAATTATGAAAATCTTATAAAATGAACATCTCCATTATGTAGTGACATTTACTGGTGCTCAGCAATTTACTTCCATTTGTAAAAAAAAAAAAAAAAAGAATACAGATGATTTTTTACAAAAATTCCTATTTCAGTTTAATTTTCTTTCTTGAAAAGGGATAATAATAAATTCACATTTAAAAAATAAATCCAGGGGCGCCTGGGTGGCTCAGTCGTTAAGCGTCTGCCTTCGGCTCAGGGCGTGATCCCAGCGTTCTGGGATCGAGCCCCACATCAGGTTCCTCTGCTAGGAGCCTGCTTCTTCCTCTCCCACTTCCCCTGCTTGTGTTCCCTCTCTGCTGGCTGTCCCTGTCAAATAAATAAATAAAATCTTTAAAAAAAATAAAAAATAAAAAATAAATCCAATTGACCTTTCTTTTCTAAAGAATTGTCATTCACGTATTTTATTATCGTTTATTGAACATAACATGTATTAATTAAACTTTTAAAATAAAGGCTGGAGAAAGATGCTCTATTTTAAAAAGAGAAATAAAAAGGAGATACATGGATTGTCTAATGCTACATTATCTTGTTGGACATTTTGATCTTCTTTCAGAGAACATCTCCTTTTTTAATGTCCATTATTCTTTTGTTCTCTTCCTAATAATACTCACTTCCCCTCTCTCAATCTCCTCCACTGTCTTTCACTTGTCCTTCCTTTTCAGTCATCCAATTATCCATCAAGTTACTTTCCCACATAAATACTTTTTCACCGGGTCCAGCTCAAGCACGTAGTCATTCTCATTCACTCAACTCAACTAACATTTATTGAGAGCCTACTTTGACCCTAAAACTTTGTGAGAAGTTCTAGGATACATAAAAAACATAGGGTACTCACGAAATCCAAATAAGACTCACTCTGGCCTTACTGTAAATATATAAGTACACACACATACACACAAAAATGGGAGAAAATAAAGATATGAAACAACATGTATTTCTGAAGACAGGTAAGATACATGAACTGGATGAGGAGACAAGGGAAGAACAAGGATAGGGCTGGATAAGTAAATCACAGAGGTGTGACTATTCTAATGTGTCTTAAAGTATATTCTGGAGAGATCCTGTTTGACCAGATTTCATCAACTAATGCCTTACCAAGGGAATAAGGCACCAAAAACCAAAACACAAAAAGAGAAGTTTCGTGGAATGGAAAGTAAGAAACATCTAACTTAGATTACTCCTTTGTGAAAAGTAAGACTCTCTGATATCAGAAGAATGGCCTGGTAAGATTCAAGACAAGTTGGTAACAAAATGTTTGAATAGATCCTCCAAATGATGAGTTCAACTTTGGCCAGCATGTAAATCAAGTCTCTATATGCTGGGGTAATACTGTCAAGAAGAGGTGAAGTGACCCATTGTCCAGAGACAGCTATAAGAATGTGAAGTGTGACTATGAAGAGGAGTGTTCTGGAAAGAGAAGAAAGAATTTTAAAATATATTAAGGGGGTTGCAGAAAAGAGTAGAGTAATGAAATGATGTGAAATGGAGTTAGCGAGTTGGGGGAGGGCAAGTTAATACTAGACCTAATGAGTTTGGATTTGATACTATGTTTGATAATGGCACTTTCCTTGACCCTGGTGATTGGGAAACTGGCATGTGGAAAATCAGATATAAGACAGAATATGTAAGTGGTTATATCCTATCAATAATTGCAAATTATGATATGAGAAAAATAGGACAAAATTGAGTTTTGTCCATGAACAAGTCTTCATTGAAAACATTATGATAGATGCATTCATGAGACTTGGCTTTGCTGGGCTTCCCCACCTCTCCACGCATGCCCCATTCTTATTAAATTAACTAGATTTTTGCAATAGCAAACAAGTGCCCTTTGTGTCTTAGAATTTATTACTACCCTCATCCCTTTAGTGCTCACAAATCCCTAGAAGCTTATAGAATAGAATAGAATCTAAACTTCTTTTTTATGGGTTGTTTCCCTTTGTAATACTAACATTTCCATTCTAATATCTCTTGGTGGATTACAAAACGCTCTTAGTTACATGATACCATATAACCTTGTTAGATTACAGGACAGGTAGGACCATTTTTTGAAGGTCTGACAAGTCAAATGCTTTATTCAGAGTCACACCGTTCTTTCCAACATAGTCAAAACTAGAAGTCAGGTATTCAGACTCTAGCCTTCTTAAATGTAGAAGATTCTCCACAATGCTTGAGTGCATGGGTGAGCCTGGTACATAGTGTAAATGGAATACGCATCCTAGAGAGAATGTCAGAGTGGCATGTATGCGGTAGGCAAAAGTAGCATTGTGAGGATTTTCTACCCTGAAACATAAGCAAAGACAAAAAAGCACACATGAATATATATGTAATCTTAATAAGATGCTATTTGTTGTTTATTATGCCCCAGGCATTAAATCAATACATGATACGTAGTTTCTTATTTAAATCTCACAATAAATTAATTGATTCATTGGAAACTGAATCTTAAATGAGTGAAGTCATTTTTTTTTTTATTATGTTAGTCACCATACAGTACCTCATTGGTTTTTGATGCAGTGTTCCATGATTCATTATTTGCATATAACACCCAGTGCTCTTTGCAATACGTGCCCTCTTTAATACCCATTACCGGGGCTAGCCCATCCCCCTACTCCCCCTCCCCTCTGAAACGCTCAGTTTATTTTCTGGAGTCCATAGTCTCTCACGGTTCGTCTCACCCTCTGATATCCCCCCCTTCAGTTCACTTGTGCTTGTCCTCTTAATTTTAATATAAAACTATTTAATAGATTTTCTGAAGAAAGAAGCAATACCAAATTACATGCAAGTATTCATTCATCTTAATTAAAAATACGTATATGAGAAAATGTGAATCTTAGAATAAGAGACTAATACACGTACAAATAGCATATAAATAACCTGCAAATGTATAAAGAACTACATTGGAGAAAACATGATCACTGTGACATACATATACTATCACATCGTATTTACTTCTTTGTGTGTGTAAAAATATACATAATTACTCTTGAAATTTGCTTATTAGACTCTTCATTTACTTTGATAGAAAGAAAATAGGGGATTATCAGTGATACAGGCAGATTTTACATTTAATGTAGTGTGTTCTTCCCTAGTTTTTAATCCAGCACATTCTCTGTCTGTCAGGTCTCTATTTTATATAGTAAGCCAGTGAACACTGGATAACTACATAAGAAAGAGAATTTCAACAGAAAAAAAATCTAAAAACTACTTCGTTATACCAACTCATTGTGATCAACTTCTGAGTATTTCTGATAACATAGAAAAATGATTCTTTGAAATTAAAAAAAAACAAAAGCTTTTTAATTCCATTTCAGGTAACAGTTTCAACTGCAACCAAACCTTTAGTCCCAGTGATAGAAAACTATAAAATTGAGTGATCTGAGTCATGTCTATGTTCTTCTGCTGATCAGATGTTGAAGGTGCTAATGAACTGTGAATGGCCAAAGGCAGGCAGGCAGCCAGAAGGGAAAAAGAGGAGAAGCCACAGATTTGGATCCCCACAAAATGAGTAATTAGTCAGTAAATAATGGGGAATTCAACTACATTAAACCTGTATCTCCTGCATGTATTTTCTACCAAAACTTGCTAGAAATATAGTTCACAATCCATTTTCCCAGGTTCTAAAGACTATGTCCGTTACGTTGACTGTAGCTGGAAGTATCTACCCAGGGTCCTCAGTGAGCATTGAGAATGGAAAACAGCCAGTTTTCCTATAAAAGTTGCATCATTTGATGATAGAACAAATATAAATATTTTCACAAGTTACCTTATTCACAAATTATAGAATATACTCTCTACATTGATCTATGCCTTTTCTAAGCTGGGATTATAGATGCTTTAGCCCAACTCCTTTCATCAACATAGGAATCTTTTTTTTGCTACTAATTTTGATTATTTCCTGTGACTCTTTGATAGACATTGTAATTATTCATTGTAGATCTTTGGTTCATGTTTGATTTCAATATTATCAGGCTGTGTTTGGAAAATAACAAAACTTTTATAACACGCTGGGGTGTGTGTGTGTGTACATGCCCGTGCATGTGAGTAGATTTTATTTCATGGTACGAAGAACCATTGCGGCTGAAAGAGGAGAACATGGCAGACGGTCTATAATTTTTAATCTACATAATGAATATGAATATGTATATGTAATAATGACTCTTTGGCTATGAGTTCTCTCTCTTTTACTGAGTAGGGATTCATTTTCATAAAACTAATAATACCTATTTTTTTTCAGATTATAAACAAATACCTCACAAACATTCTAGTTCTTACTGTTTCCCACTCTTTTTTTCTTGCTTTCAAACAGAATCATTGTTTGGTTTGGTTTGCTTTGGTTTCGGTAAAAGGAGTAAATGCATTCTGCCTATCTCTATCACCTTGGATCTCATGAAAAAGAAAAGTAAAACATGTTTTCTCTTTCCATTTTGCTCTGTGATTCTAGTTTGTTTGTTTGTTTCCTGGGCACTTGACAATATAACTGCTAACTGCATTTACACCATTGCCTTATCAAGATCCTCAGGAGCAAAAGAAACAGGATATACAACTTGAGTTGAAGGTGGTGCTGGCAATTTAGTCCAATATGACAGGTGTGTGTCATTATAGAAACATAAACAGATTGTTTCATCCACGGCTCCTAGCAATCTCAAAAATCTAATGTCATGAATATAAGTTGTATTGGCTAGAAACTCACTCTAAAGATTAATGTTTTATTTGCACGGTCAATGCCATTCAGTAAAATGGTATTATTTTTTTGAATGTGCTCAAATTAAACTCTTACCCTAATTTATTGTGATTATCCCCAAAACTTCTTCCAGGTAATCTGTAGGTCTTCCTCAGGGCTCAAGATTCTGAACATTGGCTGGTTTATTTCAGCTTTGGTCTCTATTGCTGGAATCCTTCTTTCTTCGTCCTTTTAGTTTGACCATAATAGAGTTTCTTCTTTCCCTGGTTCTGATAATTTCTCCTTTGTTTGAGATAGTATCTCATTGGTCAGTAATAACTATGTCCTAGACATAGTTATTAAAATACAGCATGTTCGTGATCTTAGTATTTTGTTTTTAGTATTGTTATCGATATTACTCCTTCTCCTATTACGCTTCTTGCTGAGGTGTCATTGAGAAGAAGTGGGAGATGGCCAAACCCATCTATAGACTCTAAAACTTGTAACGGAGTGTAATAGTGTTCACTGCTCTAGTGACATCTAATTCTTTTTCTTGGAATTTGGAATCTGAATCTGTGCATGTGAGGTCCATGTGGGTGCAGAGTCTGTCATGTCATGTGGACCCATGGGCTGATGATGTTCTTTTGGCACATGTATCACCAGAGTGAGCAGTTGCTCAGAGAGTCAGAGACAGATTATGCAGACAAGGAAAAGGAGAAGGTGTGGGGTGATGATTTTGCAGTTGCCTGGGTTAGTGCGATTTCATTTCATTTAGTTAAGACCCTGCTGTATTTACTAATAGACTGTATCCCCTGTTTTTGTTTTACTTTGAGCTGCTTTGCACTGATCGTTGTGACTTGAAGGTAAATATGCCTTAAGACTACACTTATGCAACTTAGTTATACTTTTAATAATTTATGAGTCACTTGGATAGTTTTACACTAAAGTTTTATTTTCCTTGAAAAATTCCAAATCTTTACTGGTGTGTTTTTACAAGGGATTTTTTTTTTTTTGGTGATAAAACTGTGTCTTGATTGTAGTAGTAGTTAAATAGCTGTATGCATTTGTCCTCATAGAACTGTGCACTAAAAAGTAATTTTATTGTATATATATTTAAAAATAATTAAAAAAAAATTTTTTTGAAAGCAGGAGGGGCAGAGGGAAAGGGAGAAAGAGAATCTTAAGCAGGCTCCATGCCTGGTGCAGAACCCAACATGGGGCTCAGTGTCACAACCCTGAGATCATGACCTGAGGAGAAATCACGAGTCCCCTACTTAATTGACTGAGCCAGCCAGGCACTCCTAAAAATAAAAATTTTAAAGTGTACTTTCAAGATTCTAAATACACTACCAGATGATTTTTATGTTTTTATCTGATATCTGAGAGATCAAAGAGATTTAAAAATAGAATTATCAATGTCACCTTTTTGCTTTGGAATATAAACTTCAAGAAGACAGGGGCATTGCCTTGTTTAAGGCTTTATCCTGATAACCTAGCATATTACAGGCACTTAAGAAATGTTGAGTGAATGAATGAACAGATTCTTGAATATTATATGATACAAAATAATAGCCAGAATATATCAAAGGTCCAATTTTACAAGTCACATACCAAAAATATTTTTTGAGGGTTTTATTTTTTTATTTGAAAGACAGAGAGAAAGAGAGAAAGAGAGGGAGAGAAAGCAAGCATGAGCAGGGGGGAGGGGCATTGGGAGAGAAAGAAGCAGACTCCCCGCAGAGCAGGGAGCCTTATGTAGGACTCGAGCCCAGGACCCTGGGATCATGACCTGAGCTGAAGGCAGACACCTAACTGACTGAGCCACATTTTTTAAGAAGTTATACAGTTTATTGTATTTGGATGTTTTAAACTATAAAGATGCAAAGTAGATCCAGATATCAGTATGTATGTATGTATTTTTAAGGAGCTGACCACAGTCTTTTACAATGTAACTGTTATTTATTATGCATTTTCTTGTCTCCCCATATTTCTTTTTACTCATTGAATGTATATATTTTTAGCTTCTACCATGCATCAGAGAATGAACTTGTCCCATAGGATCTGGACTGCAAGGGAATGTCAGGTCATGCTTAGAAATCTTGATCCTATGAGTTAATTTTGGTCCATATGCTACTTCCAGTTATACTACTTAAATAATACTCATGTCTACCTTCTACATACTCTACGGTAAATGCAGAACAAGAGGTATTGATTGTTTAAGACACAAGCTGATTTGCCCAAGATTAAAAAAAAAAAAAATGCTGAGACAGCTCTAGATTCACACCCATCATTCTAAGTGCCATCTGCCCATTTTTGCTGTCCCCTCCACGTTGAGATAACACATTTTATGCCCTACACAAACTATTCCAGTATGAATGTACTAACTCAACATATCTGTGGCTATGATCTATTATTGTTTTTAAGATTAGCCCTTCCCAAGACACTTCATCTTTGCTTTGTCTAAGTTCCCCTTTTATGTACTCTTTAGCTTACTCAAGCACTGCGTTGTGTCTCCTACCATGTGCAGGAAGAAAATACTATTTTTCATGAATGGACAGACCCGTTATCAATTCATTTAATGAGTCATATGATATGTTTGCCATGGTTTAGAACTATCTCCCAGCCTTAGGCTTTACTTTAAATATTAGAACCGTAAATACAGTCAGGCTTAATTTTTTTTAATTGACTTTATAGAACAGTTTTAGGTTTGTAGCAAAATTGAGTAAAACATACAGAGATATCTCATGCAACCCTCATTCCCACATATGCATAGGTTCCCTGGCTATCAGCATCTCCCAGCAGAGTGGTACATTTGGTAAGACCTACACGGACCCATTATTTATCACTCAAAGTCTGCAGTTTGATTAGAGTTTACTCTAAGTCTTGTACATGCTGTAGGTTTGAACAAATGTGTAATGTCATGTACCTATCATTATAGTATCACACCTAGTTGTTACACTGCCCGAAAAACCTTCTGTGCTTCGCCTACTCATTTCTCCCTCTCCCCAGCTCCTAGTAACCAGTGATTTTTTACTGTCTCCATAGTTGTTGCCTTTTTCAGAATGTCATATACTTGGAATCATACAGCACATAGCCTTTACAGGCAGGCTTCTTTTACTTAGTAACACGCATTCAAGTTTCCTCCATATCTTTTTCTTGGTTTGATAGCTCACTTTTTCCCATTGTTTGATAATCTATTGTCTAGATATACCTCAGTTCATCCATTCTCCTCCTGAAGGACACCTTGGTTGCTTCCAGATTTTGGCAATTATCAATAAAGCTGCCATTATGCTTACATTTTTAAAAAAGCTATCTTTTCCTCTTGTCTTCAGCAAATAGGCATATATGTTACTTGAAATATTTCAATATGTGGACAGCAGTATCATTTGAACTTTTACATATATACAGTAAATAGGTGTATTTCAAAGCAATAAATAGAGATGAGTATCAGTCACAACGCCAATAATATGAACTGTTTGAAGAACAGTCATGTTTTATCATCGGCACTTCTTTGCCTTTGAACTGACACCAGACAAATGAATATGAAAAATTATTGATACGCTCTCCCAGTTACATACTGTTAGGTCAACTGGGTTTCCCCACCTAATAACTTCCTGGCATCTACCTGAATTACTAAGGTCACTTATTTTGGTATATTAAGTGGAAAAAGAAAAAATATGGAAGTCTCTGAGCAAAGAAGCCTCAATTAATTTAAAACATGCAATAATAGGCTATAAAATAACAACTGCATTTTAACCAGTAAGTTCATTAAACATTTTCTCAAACTCATAACCATTATTTTGCTTAGTCAAATGTTTTCTCAAAGGAGAGTTCATTCATTTTAACTGCATTAAATACATGATGAATGAAGCAATTTACGTTTTTATTTACATTTTACCACTGATAATATTTTATTAAAAACACTATCACAAAAGAGCACATTGTGACTTTAATCAGTGTTCACTTTCTAGGGCAATGCTTTGTTTTACATTTATAACTTCAAAGTTATGTTTGTGAATGATACAGAATAAGATGTCCCTAGAAATTACTAGACTACTGTACATTACAAAATTAATACATGCCCATTGTTTATCATAAACATAAGCACAAATACAGATAAAAGATCTGTTTTATAATATTTTTTCAGAGATAACTGAAAAGTGCAATATTTAGAATAAAAAAATTATGCTGTATTGAAATGAAACGTTTAAGTAATGATTTTTCTCTTACTCATTTCAAGTTTGAGAGAAGATAAAACTGACCATTTGTAATTTCTAAAACATCCTTATCGATATCATTAATTTTCCATTCCAAAATAATAACACTATATTTTCTTTTTATCTGAGCTTATAAAACACAATTAATATTGGCCATTATCAGTAGTAAGATTTCTTTTTACACCTGTAAAATTTGGTAAATAAACACTTTTTATCACTTGCAAGTTAGTTTTTTAAAAAGTTAAATGAATAACTATAGAAAGAGAAAACCAGGACGTTGTAAATTGGGAAAAATTTTATTTTGGGTGTAGCTCTTACTACATTTTTTTTATATTAGATATTGCCTTAACTTCCTATTAATTAGACTAGTTATTTTTAATGATTTTCTTGGAATTCTTAAGTAAATTATCTTCTCATCCACAAAGCTGAAAGTAACATCATTCTGAGTATCATCCCTCTGATTTCTTCAACTTCTCCCACTGCACGGACTAAGACCTTCAGTACACTCTTGAAGAATAGCTTTTAAGTGGCCATCCTTGTCTTGTTCCTTCATTGCTTGTAATGTGTATTAATTTCTTAAATATTTTTTATTTTTTTAATTTATTTTTTATAATAATTGTAATGTGTATTAATTAAAACATCACATGCTGAATATTTCTGTGGAGTAGCTTATAAATCAAGGAAATTTCCTTTTTATTCATAGTTTGCTAAGGGTTTTTTAAATAAAGAGTAAGTGTGGAGTTTTATCAACCTCTTTTGCAAGACCTATTGAGACAGTCATAATTGCATTTCTGTAATCTGTTTATGTAACTATATTGATAAATTTTCTTACATTAGACCAAGATAATCCTATGATAACGGTCATAATGCATTATTCTTTTAACACTATTTTAATAAACAACAGTATCATTTTAATAACACTATTTTGATACTCATATTAAGGATTTTCACATCTATCTTTGTATAAAATTAGCTTTTTTTTTTTTAGAATTATCCTTGCATAGCTTTTATATTAGCATTATGGTAGTTTCATAAAATTTGCTACGTAAACTTCTTTCTCTGTCTCTCCCCACAGCATTTTCTGTACTAGAATATTTACTTACCAGAGAACTATTTGTTCATTGGCATTTTGGTTAGAATTAAACTGTTGGGCTTGGTGTACTTGATAGGAAAATATCTTTGTCTTCTATAGTTACTGGTCTCTTAGGGATTACACTTCATAAATCTGACGATTTAAGGTTCCCTAGAAAATAAGTATTTTCATCTGTGTTTAAACATATTTATATAAAGTACATATTAATCTCACACTTTTTGAAATCTCTGAATATATACTTATATACCCCAGTGTTCTTAATGTTTTTGTTTCCTCTCTCTTCCCTAAACCATTTGGTTGGACTGTCCAAAGGTTTGTTTTATGTACTGATGTTTTCAAATAACCACATTTTAGTTTTATTGATCAATGCTAGTTTGTATTCTGTTCCTATTTTATGCATTTCTAATTTATTTTTTTGAGCTTATTTTTTTTGTTTTTCTAACTTTGTTAATAGAAAATCTAGTTGATTTAAAAGGAATTTCATAGGGGCGCCTGGGTGGCGCAGCTGTTAAGCATCTGTCTTCAGCTCAGGGCGTGATCCAGGCGTTCTGGGGTCGAGCCCCACATCCTCCTCTATGAGCCTGCTTCTTCCTCTCCCACTCCCCCTGCTTGTGTTCCCTCTCTCGCTGGCTGTCTCTGTCAAATAAATAAAATAAATAAAATCTTTAAAAAAAAAAAAGAATTTCATAGCGTTTTGTTTTTATAATTATATATTTATATCTTGCTTTGGTGACCCATGGCAAGTTTTGATTCATAATGTTTTCCAGTGTCAATTGTTTTTCAATAGTTATTAATTTCAATTTTAATTTTCTGCATAATTAATAAATCAATTAGATTTTTTCTTTATGTGTACATATTTGTGGAGACAAATCTAAGATTTGTGTTAATTATTTTGTTACTCTCTGTTGCTAAGAATCTATTAGATTTCCTTTGTAGTCTATAAAGTCAAAATGTAGGAAATTTCAATATATTAGGAAATCATACACACACACACACACACACACACACACACACACACAAACTTACTGGGTAAAGTCCCCTTTATTATTTTTTAACTTTGGCTCATCAATTAACCCTGCTTGTTAATTATTTTTTAACTCTGGCTTGTCAACTTAATCTATAAAATAATATACTTTTTATACTTAAATCATCAGTTACTTTTTTGTGTATGATAACTTGTGAACTTTAAAATATTTTTTATTTAGCTATAATGAATATATAACTTTGTATAAGCTTAAGGTGTAAAATATGTTGATTTGATACATTTATACATTGTAATATCATTACAATAGTGTTAGCTAAAACCTCTATCACTCACATAACTATCATTTGTTTTTGTGGTGAGAACATCTGTTATACAATCTCTTAGCAACTTTAAGTATATAACAAATTATAGTTGACTATATTCATTATTCTGTGCATTAGATCTCCAGAACTTACTCATCTTCTAGTTACAAATTTATACCCTTTGACCAACATCTCTCCAATTCTCCCATCCCCTGAGCCCTTGGCTATTCTCTGTTTCTACGAGTTCAGCTTTTTTAGATTTCACATACTGGTGCTCTCACACAGTATTTATCTTTCTTTGGCTTATCTCACTTAGCATAATGCTCTCAAGGTCCATCAATGTTGTCTCAAATGGCAGGATTTCTTTCTTTCTCGGGGTGAAATAATAATCCATTGTATATGTGTATATATATGCATGTGTGTGTGTATATATATGTGTGTGTGTGTATGTGTGTGTGTGTGTATATATATATACACACACACACATACATACATATCTCACATTTTCTTTATCCATCCATTGACAGACACTCAGATTGTTTCCATATCTTGGCTATTGTGAATAATATTGCAATAAAAATGGGAGTGAATAACTCTTTTTGAAATCCTGGTTTAATTTCCTTTGGATATATACCTGCAATTGGGATTACTGGATCACATAGTTCTATTTTTAATTTTTTGAAGAACTGTCATACTATACCAATTTGCATTCCATCAAATTGTCAATTTCTGAGAAGTGTGTCCAATCATTGAAGATTTGCCATCTTCTCTTTACAGTCTTTTGATGACTAAGAGTTAAATTTTGAAGCTTTCTTAGTATATTAAGATTTATGTATTTTCATATATTCTTGTGGACTGTAACTTTGATAAATACCAAATACTTTTTGAATTTCTCCTTTAATTTGATTTCTCAGAAACTAATATTTTACACCATAATGACTTTTATTAGTATATTGCTTGATAGGTCTTATCTGCTTTTACTGAACTCTCCAGTTTTTATTTTCTTTAGTAGGCATGTGTGCCTTTTGTGACCAGCATATGTGTGCAATGTTTCCCCTACCCTCTTAGTTCCTTCTCACTTTTAAGTGGGTTAAAGCTATAGTTTGAATACTCCAGCTTTTCCACTGTGCCCATTTCTGTTCCTAACTGTTGATATTTATGTCCCAATCTGAAGTTAATTTATAAGGTGTTTAAGTATTGGTAATATATATGTATGTTATGTGCTGCTACAATTCTTTGGGGATTAATGTCTTACCATACTGATTTTGTTTCTATTGGTGTTGATTATCCTGTTCGTTGAATTTTGTTCCTCTATTCTGTACTTGATTCCTAAGCTAATGCTGTTTGTTTTGGAGATCATGTTCATACTTCACATTTCCTGCTAGCTTAAATGTGTAATTGGGTTCGTTTAAGAAATTCTACTTCCGGTGATTGTGACTACCCTGGTGAGGAGATTTCTGGGCAAGGACACCCTGACTTCATCCTCGTTCTTACTGGCCTTCCCAAGGCCAACACTGGTTAAACTGTAAGGGCTTAATGACCCATTATAATTGTGGTTCTCATCAAGTTGCACTGATCACTAGACTAGTTCTATCTTTTCTCTATCTATCTACCACTTTACCATGAGTGGACTGCCTCTAATTACTGCCTCTTCTCACTGAAGTCCTACCCAGTGTAAAGCCTTTGGTTCTGTTCTTCACTCTGCTTATGTCCACCTTCTAACTGGTGCACATGTTATCATTTCTAGTATTTTGTGAAAAGGTCCCTTTGTTATCACTAATGTTACAGAAGTGGCCCCCCTCACATGGTATAGAGTTGTTGCTGAGCTATAACTGCCCCCAAAGGACCGTATTCCCCAATCACAGTGCATCTAGATAGGATCATACATATGTTTCTCTCCGAAGGAATGTGAGCAGAAATGATATGTTATGAAGATGGCTGTGATTCAAGTGTATCTTTCCCATCTTCTTTTTCTGCATACAACATCTAGTTGCAGGCGACAGCATAGCTCCAGGGAATGGCAGAAACAAATATAGGAGCCAAGTTACCTGAATTATCTAATGGGCCAATGAACCTAACCAACCCAGAACATGCGCAACAGCACTGTTCCATTGCATAAGCAAGAAATAAACTTGAATTATATGAATTTAATGAAATATTGCTGAAATTACCCTAAATTATATCAGTGATGCAGATTTAATTTCCATAAAAATATATGTTCAGAATTTTCTATGGACTTTGGTTTGGAATATGCACTTAATTTTGTATATTGATTTAATCTTGCTCAATTCTCTTTTACATATAAATTCATTTCAAATGTTTAGGCAGTGTTTTTTATAATGTTGAAACTTTGAATATTTTCCTATATTTCTTAAGCATTATAATGGATTTTTAATATCTGATTGTCATTTTTGAAATAGGGAAGAAATATAAAATGTCCAAGAAGGCTGATGCATTTAACATATGATTAAGGTTTTAATATGAACATAGACTCTAAGACTCACATGGTCGCGATATCTTCCTAAGATGTTATAACTACCAGTGCTTAGGTCAAATAATGACACAACCTCCTATACACACACACATACAAACCATACACACACGTAATCTATATAAACAGCACTGTTCAAAGAGGCCTAAATTTGCTTTGTAAAGTCCTGAAAGTATTTGCATCACATACAAAGGCCCAGAACAAATGTCATGTAATTTTGCATATTATATATTACCAGTTCTTTTTTTATTGAGGTATAATTGACACATAACATGTGTTTCTGGTGCACAACATGATTTGATATTTTTGTATACTGCAAAATGATCACCAAAAGAAGTCTAGTTAAGATCTATCACCATATAAAGTTACAAGTTTTCTCTAGTGATGAGAACTTGAAGATTTAGCAAATATGCAATACAGTCTGACTATAGTCATCATGCTGATTATTATATCTCCTGACTCAATTCCTTTTGACCCCCTTCACCCACCTTTACCTCCCACCTTTGGGAAACATCAAATTGTTCTGTGTATCTATGAGTTAATTTTGATTTTTTTTCTTTTCTTTTCGCTTTTAGGCTCCAATTACAGTGAGATCTTGTCTTTCTCTGATGTTTCACTTACCATAATATCCATAAGGTTAGACCACGTTGTTGAAAATGCAAAGACTTCTATTTTATGGCTAAATGATATTCCGTGTGTGTGCATGCAATATTTTATGTATTCATTCATTTATGGATGGATACTTAGGTCGCCTCCATGTCTTGACATAGTTGAATTACGCTGCAATAAAGGTGGGGGGATGCAAATATCGAGCTATTGTTTTTTTGTTTTGTTTTGTTTTGTTTTCTTGGATAAATACCCAGAAGTGAAATTGTTGAATCATATGGTAGTTCTACTTTAAATTTTTTGAGGAACTTCCATATTGTTTCCCATAGTGGCTGTATCACTTTACATTCCTACCAACAGTGCACAAGATCCTTTTTCCGCACATCCTCTCCAGTATTTGCTTGTCTTGTCTTTTTTTGTTATAAACATGCTAATATGTATGAAGTGACACTTCATTGTTGTTTTCATTGGCATTTGCCTGAAGATTAGTGATGTTAAGCACCTTTTCATGTACCTGTTGGCTATCTGTATGTCTTCTTGGGAAAAAAAAGTATATTCAAATTCTATGACGATTTTTTTAGGTTTAATTATTTTATGTTTCTTTTCCTTCTGAGTTGTATGAATTTTTATATAATTTGGACATTAACCACTTAACAAATATGGAACTTGGAAATATTTTCTCTCAGAAGTTTGCCTTTTAATTTTGTTGGTTTCCTTTGGTGTGCAGAAGCTTTCTAGTTTGATGCAGTCCCTTTTGTTTATTTTTGCATGTATTGCTTTTGGAGTCAGATTCAAAAAATCATTACCAAGACTCATGTCAAGGAGCTTGCCACCTGTGTTATCTCCTAGAATTTTATGGTTTCAGGTCTTAAAGTCATTAATCCATTTTGAGTTAATTCTTGCATATGATGTAAGACAGTGGTCAAGTTTCATTATCTTGTATGTGTCTGTCCAGTTGTCTCAGAAAAAAAATGTGTGGATGAGATGGTCCTTTCCCCATTTTATGTTCTTGATTCCTTTGCCATAAATTAATTGACCATATATGTGTGGCTTTATTTCTGTGCTCTTTATTCCATCGATCTATGTGTCTGTTTTGATGCCCATACCACAGCACTTTGATGCATATAACTTTGTAATACAGCTTGGAACACAAAAGAGTAATGCTTCTTGCTTTGTTCTTCTTCAAGTTTACTTTGGCTCTCTACCTTTTCAACACTGAGTATGATGTTAGCTGTGGGCTTGTCTTACATGGCCTTCCTTATGTTAATATATGTTCCTTCTATACCTACTTTGTTGAGAGTTTTTATCATAACCGAATGGTGAATTTTTTCAAATGTTTTTTCTGTAATCGATGAGAGGATAATATTTTGGTTTTTCATTTTGTTAATGTGGTATATTCCATTGATTAATTTGTGGGTGTTGGACCATCTGTGAATTCCTGGATTAATTCCCACTTAATCTTAGTATATAATTCTTTCAATGTATTAGCAAATTGAATTCAATAATAATTTGTTAAGAATGTTGCACTTATGTTCATCAGGGATGTTGATCAGTAATTTTCTTTTCTTGTGGAGTCCTTGTCTGGTTTTGGTATCAACATAATACTGGCTTCATAAAATGAGTTTGGAGGTTTCTCTCTTCTGTACTTCAGAAGAGCTTGAGAAGGATTGGTATTAATTCATCTTCAAATAGTGGAATTTGCCAATGAACCCATCTTATCTTGGACTTTTATCTGTTGAGAGTGTTGATTACTGATTCAGTCGTCTTACTAATAATTGGTCTGTTTAAATTTTCTGTACATGATTCTATTTTGGTAAGTTTTAGGTTTCTAGGAATTTTTCCATTTCTTCTAGCTTGCCCAAGTTGTTAGCAAATAATTGTTAAAAATAGTCTCTTACAGTCTTTATTACTGTGGTATCAGTTATAACTTGTTTTCTTTCATTTCTCATTTTATTCAAGTGCTCTCTTTTTCGGGTGGGGCAATTTAAAACTTTGTCTATTTTGTATATCTTTTTCAAAAAACAGCTCTTAGTTGCACTGATCTTTTTATTGTCATTTTCGTCTCTATTTCATTTATTTCTTCTTTGATCTTTCTTTCTTTCCTACTAACTCTGGACTAGTTTGTTCTCCTTTTACTAGTTCCTTGAGTTATAGTTTATCTACTTAAGACACTTCAGTGGTTATATAATTTGGACACTCCACTGGCCTGCAAAGTTTCTGCTGAAAAATATGCTGATATTAGTCTAATGGGAATTCTGCTACATGTAACAAGTTGTTTTTCTCTTGATGCTTTTAAGATTCTCTCCTTGTCTTTAACTTCTGGCTAATTAATTATAATGTCTTGGTGTGGGTCTCTTGGATTTCCTCTTATTTGGAACTTCACAGGATTCCTAAATCTGGATGTCTGTTTTCTTCTCCAGGCTAGGGAACTTTTCAGGCACAATTTTTCCAAATATTTTCTGCTCCGTTCTTTCTTCTTCTGGAATCCCTATAATGCAATCAGTCCAGTTGACGTTAACCTTTAATTCCTTTAGGCCACCTCCAGTCTTTTTCATTCTGTCTCTTTTTGCTACTCCATCTGAATGAGTTTCAGTGTCCTGTCTTTGAGTACAATGATCTTTACTTCTGCTTTCACTAGTCTGCTGTTGAACCTCTATATTGTCTTTTTCAGTTGTTACTTTATCTTTTAGTATTAATTTTCATTTGGTACTTTCTTATATTTTTGGTTTTTTGTCAACATTTTTACTTTGTTCACGTATTGTTCTCTTGACCTCAGTGAGCATTTTTATAACCATTATTTTGAACTCTATGAAATCATTTATATTTCTATTTCAGTAGGTTTTTTTTCTGAGGTTTTTATCTTGTTTACCCACATGGAAGATGTCCCTTCATTTCTTCCTTTTCCTTGACTTTCTGCGTTGGTTTCTATGTGTTAGATAAAACAGCCACCTCTCTTAGTCTTGCAACCGTGGCATCTCGTAGGAGATAAAAGTTACTGTTTACCCGTGCCCTAGCTGTTGGTTTTCTCTCCAGTCCTTGTGATTTTCCAAGCAGCCTTTGTTCTTAGTGGCTTATAGCAGTTAGGGTTTTCGAGGATTTCAGTTGGTATCTAGATTCAGTCTGAATAGAAGGTGGGTCCCCAGGCAGCAGCTTTTAAAGTACACAGATATAACTCTTTTAAGGGAAAACTGGGGCATGGGTATGTCTGTCTTTCCCTGTGTAGTGACCCTTGGGGTGATAGTCCATGAAGTATTGTTTGTTTGCCACCATCCTGTCGAACCTATGGACACAAGCCTTCCTCACCACCAGAGCCAGGCTGTCAAGGGATGTCTTTTCTGGGGAGCAGCCACAAAAGCTGGGGCACTAAATATGTACACAAGCTCCTTTCTCACAGATATAGGTGACCTGGGATGAGTCAGGGGAAGAGTGTAAAGATGGTACCTGCTGGACTCCCTAGTATCTGGAGAGACTCGTTGGCCTCTAGATGTGTTTAATTAAAAGCCTATTCCTTAGACCACAGCTATGATGATAGGCTCACAGGACTCTTTCATGGAAAGACTGGGTGTTTCTGTCTTCTTCCTCTGCACTGTGCCCTACAGTAGTAGCCAATCAAACACTGCTTCTCCACTTGTGACTGACTGTTCCATAAGCCCTGTGAATATAAGCCTCACTGCCCACCAGAACCAGGTGATGGACATTCCCTGGCAGTAGCTGCAAAACCTGGGGCACCAGATGTGTGCACAAGCTCCTTTCTGGGAGACAGCGGGGATTTGGAGCAAGGCAGAGCAAAAGCATAAAGATGGGATGTACTGGCCTCTGTAGTCCAGAGAATATTTTAGTTAACCCTTGATATGCATTAAATTAGATGTTTGCTCCTCAGACCAAAGCTTTTAAGATAGGCAAATAGAATTCTTTCACGGACAGATGACTTTTAGTCAGCTGCCTCTGCGCTGGGCCCTGTGGTGTAGTCACACTGAGTCTGCATGAGCCCTTGAAGAACTGTTTCTCAGTTCACGCGAGTCTGTGGACACAAGCCCCACTGACTCTCAAAGCTAGATGTCTTGGAGGCCTGTCTCCCAGGTTCAGTTCTTAAAAGCTGAGGTTCTAAATGTGGGGTTCAAACTCTTCATTCCTCAGGAAGCAGCTTAGCATTATGAGTTCCCTCCAGATTGTAAGTTCCATGCTAAGGGTGGGACTTAGGGCAAGATTGTGTCTCAACGTCTCCTATCTATTTCAGGGTGGGTTTTTGTTTTCTCACTAAGCTCCTGTGTAGTAGCTGCTCAGCTGGTTTTGGAGTTCCTTTCATAGCGCAGTGTTCTGTATATAGCTACTGATTCAGCGTGTCCATGGGAGGAAGCAAGTATGGCATCCTCCTCCATCACCAACTTGAGCCAGGATCCCAAGTGCTTTTAAAAAAAATGTATTTGACACAAGTTTGGATTTTGAGAAGGAAAAGGCAACTCTACATGCGATTCTCTCTAAATACCATTTATCCAGACTAACTTAACTGGAACACAATTCCATGTAGTTTTCAAGGGAAGAGATACAAAGACGAAGAGGAAACGGGGTCTTCCTTCAGGTGGAGAAGATAAAAACACCTCCCCAAAAAATGTTTCTTTCTTCTGTATCCAAATTTTTACCTTCTCTAACACATTACCTGCAGTCTTCTAGCATTGAATGCAAGTGAACACTGAAACCAGACTCCCTCTACAATCCTGATTCCTAATGGAAAGGAGAAGGGTATCACATTACCTG
Organism: Ailuropoda melanoleuca; assembly: GCF_002007445.2. Taxonomy (NCBI): domain Eukaryota; kingdom Metazoa; phylum Chordata; class Mammalia; order Carnivora; family Ursidae; genus Ailuropoda; species Ailuropoda melanoleuca. The sequence continues at coordinate 65,142,853 of NC_048220.1, read as the reverse complement.
TAGCAGTGGTTACAGCTTAGACTACTTTGGCTCAAGACCTGGATTTTTCATACTTTTTTTTTTTTTTTTTTTTTTTTTTTGCACCACCTAAGAGTTGTGTAATATTCAGACCGTACAGAGGTGATGCTCTGTAATCTGTTAAAATTTGCAACTCATAATGCATTGTACCTGCAAGATCAGAGTAACTTCTATTTGTAGTTACCATTACCTCTAGTCAGTATTTCTTGACAAAGTTTGCTGGTGTGACCATACTTTCTTCACAATTTCAGTGTTCACCCCCTTGGTGTTTCTAGAAGCTGTGCCAAGGATACATATTTACTGTTTCCCATTTATAGAACGACTTCTTCCTATTTTTGGAAGTAAACAATATAAAACCCAGAAAGGTACTATTTTATTTGCTCATTAATTCATTGGCTTAGTCACTAGCATTAGTTAAGGTAATATGGGGCTTATGAAGGCTTTTTGAGATAGCCTAATTTTATCTGGATCCACTGCTAAAATTCAGCTGCAAGTGTTTATTTTGGAACAGGGTCCTCAAATTGTAGTCCCTAGAATAGAAGTATTAATGTCACTTGGAAACTTGTAAAAATGCAAATTCTTAAGCCCCACTCCATGTTTACTGAATAAAAAACTATGGGAGTAGAGCCCAGCACTCTCTTTAGGTATCTATCAGGTGCTCTCAATGCAGACAAAAGTTTGAAAACCACCTGGGTGAGCTTGAGTTAACTACTGCATCTTCGGCCATTGTGCAAAATTAAATCATATCAATTTTGGTAAAACTAAGGCCTGTGGGACTCTTCTTAATGAGAAGAATTGGAATCAGATCTTCTGGTATGCTAATTCCTTATTGTCTTTCCCAGAAGTATCATGTTTAAGAACCTGAGATGGCCGTGTTGAATATGACCTGCCTATTTGTGGTAAAATGCAAGTATCCAAAAGACCCACATTACCCAAATATATTTCCAAGTAAGTGCACTGAATTAGGGGATAACACTCTGTGTCATAGGCATGGTGAATTCGAGAAATACAGAAGCTATATTTTCTAAATTTCAGTCATGGTAGCAAGAGAGGATAAAGTGACAGATTTCAGCAAGTTCAGTATGTATTATCTGTAGACCAAAAAAACAAAAACAAAAAACCCAGAAATAAAGACAAATGGGAAACAGGGAAAAATATTAGGAGCATTAATCACAAGGACTCACTTATTTGGTATTAGAAAGTCCAACATGTCTTCCATAAAATAAACAATATCTTTAGGACTTCCTGGGGTAATTTTTCCCTCATTGTATTGGTGTAATTGAAATACAACACTGTGACTTACATATATTGTAAATTGATTATCACAAAAGCTGAGTTAGCATTCGTCATCTCATATAGATAAAACAAAAAGAAAACAAAAGTATTCGCATGCATCATACGTTAGTGTTAACTATAGTCATTCCCCATCCTTCCCCACTTTAGATAACCACAAATCGGATCTCTTTATTTATTTATTCTACATAAGATTCTAAAAAAAAGTGAGATCACACAGTATTTGTCTTGCTTAGTCTGAGTTCACTTAGCAAAATGCCTTTTAGGTGCACCCATGTTACTACAAATGGCAGGATGCCCTCACTTTTTATGGCTGAATAATATTCCCCTGTGTGTGTGTAAACTTTTATTCATCCATCCAATGATGGATACTGATGCTGTTTCCATGTCTTTGTTATTGTAAATAATGTTGCTACAAACATGGTGGTAGAGATAACTTTCAGTTTATTTTAGATATATTCCCAGAAGTGGAAATGCTGGATTATATGGTAGTGTTATTTTTTTGAGGAGCCTCTGTACCATTTTCTGTAGTGGCTGTACCATTGTGTAATTCCCCCAACAATGCACAAGTGTTCCTTTTCTCTCCATCCTCACCAGCCTTTGTTATCTGTCTTTTCGATGACATCCAACAGACATGAGGTGGTATATTCTTGTGGTTTTGATTTGTATTTCCGTGATGACTAGTGACGTTGAGCATCTTGGTACACCACTTGGTCTCTTGTTTATCTTTGTAAATTGTCTTCCCACCTTCTTGTTTCTTTTGCTATAAAGAAACTGGTATGATGTAGTTCCACTGTTTATTTTCCACTTTGTTACGTGTGCTGTAGATGACATAGCCAAAGAATCATTGCCAATATCCATGTCAAGGAGAGTTTTTCCTATGTTTTCTTCTAGGACTTTTATGGTTTCAAGTCTTTAATTCAGTTTGAGTTCATTTTCATGAGTGGTATAAGATAGGGGTCTAGTTTCGTTCTTTCATGTGTGAATATCCAATTTTCTGAGCACCACTTATTGAAGAGACTGTCTTTTCTCCTCTGAGTATTCTTGGCTCCCTTGTCAAATCTTAGTTGATGGTGTGTGTTTCAGTTTATTTCTGAGCTGTCAGTTCTAGTCCATGGGCCTATTTGTCTGTTTGTATGCCAGTACTATACTGTTTAGATAGGTACAGCTTGCAATCAGGAAGTGTGATGCCTCTTGCTTTATTCTTTCTCAGGATTGTTTTGACTCCTTGGGGTCTTTTGTGGTTCCATATAAGTTTTAGGAATGTCTCTTTTTCCCTTTTCTTTAGCCAAAAAAAAAAAAAAAAAAAAAAAAGAATCTTGCTAGGGATCACATTGAATCGGTTAATGGATTTTGGTAGTATAGACATTTTAACAATATCATTTCTTCTGATCCATGAACCCAGGATACCTTTTATCAGTGTCTTCTAGTTTTCAGAGTAGAGATCTTTCACTACCCAGGTTAAGTTTATTCCTAAGTGTTTTATTGTTCTTGATTTTATTGTAAATGCTGTTGTTTTATTTCTCTTTCAAATTATTCATTGTTATTGTATGCAAATGCTACTGACATTTATACATTTTATATATGACATTTTTTATTGTCTAATATTTAGGATTTTCTACATATAAAATGTCATCTGTAAATAGAGACAATTTGACTTCCTCCTTTCTAATTATGTTTCTTTTCCTTGCCTGATTGCTCCAGTGAGGACTTGAGGCACACTGTGTTGAATAGGATGGTGAGAGTGGGCGCCCTTGTCTTAATCCTGACCTTAGAGGAAAAGCTCTGTTTTTCACCACTGAGTATGATGTTAACACTGGGTTTGTCATATAAAGTCTTTGGTATAGAAAGAATGTACCTCAGCATAATAAATTGGTTAAAATTTTTATCATAAATCAGTAGTGAAAATTTTCAAATGCTTTTTCTGCATTCGGGGAGATCATAACCTTTTGTCTTTCATTCTAATGTGATGGATCATGTTCATTGATTTGATGTATGTTGAACCATCTTTGCATACCAGGTGATCCCATTTGATCATGGTGAATGATACCTTTAATGTGATGTTGAATTCAATTTGCTCATTTTCTTGATAATTTTTTTATTTATATTGATCAGAGATGGCAATCTATAGTTTTCTAGTAATGTCCTTTTCTATCTTTGGTAGCAGGGTGATGCAGGCCTCATATAATTTTTCGGAAGAGTTTAAGAAGGAATTGTGTTGATTCTTTAAGTGTTTGGTAAAATGTACCAGTGAAGACATCTGGTTCTGGCTTTTCCTTATTGGGAGACGTTTTATTTCTTACCAGTAATTGGTTTATTAAGACTTTCTCTTTCTGATTAAGTCTTGATAACTTGTATGTTCTAAGAATTTTTCCATTTCATTAAGTTTGTCCAGTATGCTGGCATATAGTTTTTCATAGCAGCCTCTTACCATTTTTGTATTTCTGTAGTGTTTCTGTTGTCTCTGTTCACGTCCACAATTTTTTGTTAATTTCTGTTTTCTTCAGTTATTCTAGCTAAAGATTTGTTGATTTTGTTTATCTTTTCTATTGTTTCCCTACTATGTCCTTCCCTCTGCTAGTTTTGGTCTTAGTCTTCTTTTCCTCAAAGGCCTAACATTAGGTTGTTTATTTGGGCTATTTCTTGCTTGTTAATGTAGGCATTGATGGAATTCCTTCTTATGATTGCTTTCATAGCATCCCTTAAGTTTTTGAATGATGTATTTCCATTTGATTTGTCTCAAGATACCTTTTTCTTTCCCCTTTAATTGGTTCTTACACTGTTCAGGAGAGTGTTAATTTCTAGGTATTTGTGGATTTTCCACTTTTGCCCTTGTTGTTTATTTCTAGTTTTATAACATTGTGATCAGAGATATGTGGTGTGATTTCATTCTTCTTAAATTTGCTAAGACTTGTTTTATGGCCTAACATATGGTCTATCCTGTGTTAGGGTAATGTTAGAAAATTTTCCATGTGTACTTGAAAAGAATGCTGTAGTCAGATAAATGTTTTATATTTTTCTAAGAGGTCTACACTTTTCTAATCCCATTTCCTTATTGATTCTCAGGATGATCTATTCCTTTTTGGGAGAGTGGTGTCGAAGTTAGAAACTATTGCTATTTTATTGCTATAAAGAAGAAATTCTTCAAGCTCTATTAGTTTTTAATTTACATATTTAGGTGCTTCAGTGATGGGCAGACAAATATGTACAAATGTTAAATCTACTTGATGGAGTGACCCCTTTTTCATTATGTAATGAACTTCTTTGCCCTTTTTACCATTTAGAAATTGGTTTGGCTGATATAACTATAGCTACCTCTGCTTTCTTGTGATTAGCATTTGTTTGAAATCTTTTTCCATTCCTTCACTCTCCGTCTATATGTGCCCTTAATGCTGAAGTGAGTCTCTTGTTGGCGACATATCATTGGAACTTTTTTTTTTAATCCATTCAGCTATTCTATATCTTTTGTTCAGAGAATTTGATCTGTTTCTTAAAGTAAACAAAGATTTACTCTTGTCATTTTGTTGTTTTGTAGATCCATTGTTCCCTCTTTTTCCACAGTTTTGTGTGTGTTTTGATGTCTTATGCTTCCTTTGACTTTATCACCTTCTTTTGTATAGTTACTACATGTCTTTTCTTTGAAGATATTTTATGTAAGCCTCATGGTAACCACAAATTGCAACACCCTAACTAATAATAGAATTTCTAAGCTTTACACCTTTACTTCTCCTCCTCCTTATATTTTAGTTTATTATTGTTTAATAACAGATTACCACAGTTTATTTTTTACCGTTTAACTTTCAAACTCAACTTGAAAATGATTTACACACCACCATAACCAGAATCCAACTTTGATTACATATGTACTATGACCATTGTTTTTTCCCGGCCTTATATTTCTACTGAAGGAATACCTTTCAGAGTTTCTTAAAAGGCTGGTTATGAATTCCTCAGCTTTTGTTTGTTTGGGAAAGTCTTTATCCCTCCTTTACTTCTGAAGAATAGCATTGCCAGGTACAGTATTCTTGGTTGACAGATTTTTTTTCTTTGAATATTTTGAATATGTCATTTCATGATCTTCTGGACTGAAAAGTTTCTGTTGGGGAATCTCCCAATAGTCTTATTAGGGGTTCACTTATATGTGACTTCTTTCTTTTCTCTTGCTGCTTTTACATCGCTTGATTTTTGACCATTTAGTGCCTTGATGTAGCCCTATTTGGAGTCTTTGGAGCCTCTTGGATCTGGAGGTCTATTTCTCTCCCCAGGTTTGGGAATTCCCATGTAAATGTTGTTTCTTTTCATTGTGTTTTATATGTTCCATAGGCTTTCTTCAGTCTTTTGTACCTTTTTCTTTTAGCTCCTCTCACGGGATAACTTCAAATGTTCCATTTCCAGGTTGCTGATTTCCTAGTTCAATAAGCTTCCTTAAGAGGATTATTTTGAAATCTTTATCTGACAGTTCATAGATTTCTAAAATCAGTTATTAGTTTTTTTAATGATGACATATTTATCTGATTTTTTGTGCTCATTGATACCTACACATTTGAGTAAGTGATCGCCTCTTCTGGACTTTTTCAGATTTGCTTTGTTAGAGACAGTTCTCTACCTGTCAGTCAGCTTACTTTGGGTTTCTGTATGTGTCAGCAGGTTGGGACTATTTTTAGGCAAGGTAACTTTCACCTCTGAGGTCAGATGGGGGAGGGTATTGTCAGGCTGTAGGACCCTGAGTCAGGCTTGCCAGGTGATTGGGACAGGGTAGGATACTCAACACTAGGTGGGGATATAAATCAGCTTCTCTGCCCCAGAGGCAGCAAGACAGGACCCGAATCAGGTAAGAGTAGGCACTGGATACCCTGGTCAGGTGGGACTACTGGTTTTGCTGTAGACAGGAAAAGCCTTCAGTGTTGCACTCTTCGAGTGCCACTACTGAAAGCTCTGTAAAGTTTCTGGGTTGATAGGCCAAAGGCTGATTTGTTTCCCTAACTGGACACAGCAGGAAAAGCAGCTCCAAGGCTACTAATGTTCTTTGTTTGTGGTCTTGACTTAAGCTGACGTAGGCCCTGAGTTCCCTGCTGTTTTTGCTCTGTGGGTGTTCACGACAGTGCCCACACTCACTGGATTATAGACTTTCCATGTATTCTTGCCAGCTCTTTCTCTCAAATGGGGCTGAGGCTACACTCCACTGTACGTGGGGCTATGAGATCAGGCTATAGTGCCAGCAAAATTCCTGGTGTGGGGACCTGAATTATGCAGAGCTGCTCCTGAGTTCCCTGGTCAGAGAGCAAATGAGCAAAGCCAGTGGTTGGAATACGACTTGGACTCCAGAGGGAAGAACTTAGTCTGAGAAGATCGGAGTGCATGTTGCGCTGGGAAGCCTTCCCCTTTTCACTGACGCAATTAGATGCCGAGGGGTTGAGCCCTACAGATTACCCCACATTCCCAAGGGATGAAACCAGAGTGGGGGCTCCTACAAAGTGACCGTGATGCTGGGGTTGTGGGACAGTTGCTGGAACTCCCTCCTGTAGTCCCTTCAAACAGCGGTCTCAGCAGAGACCCCCTCAGTGTGGTGTCACGATGGTTTGGGCAATGTGATCACAGTGTAGCTGCTTTTCTTACCTTTCTAATGCAGCCTATTTTGGTCTCTGTGTTACGTGGGGTGCTTCAGCCTCACTCCCATGTTCTATGATTCCTTCAGTAGCAGCTTGTCTGTGAATAGTTGCGAAGGCAGGGGCGCCTGGGTGGCACAACGGTTAAGCGTCTGCCTTCGGCTCAGGGCGTGATCCCGGCGTTGTCGGATCGAGCCCCACATCAGGCTCTTCCGCTGCGGGCCTGCTTCTTCCTCTCCCACTCCCCCTGCTTGTGTTCCCTCTCTCGCTGGCTGTGTCTATCTCTGTCGAATAAATAAATAAAATCTTAAAAAAGAAAAAAATAGTTGCGAAGGCAGTTCTTAAATAAATAACTCTGGTGGTTATTTTTTAGTGTATTTGTTTTCAGTCAACACTAAAATAATAGTGTCTAATACAGTAATGTGGACCTAGCTTTGACTTTCTTTACTTGAAGTTCTTTTCAGATTGCGAAGCCGTTCCTAATTGTCCAATCTGCCATTATATTATGAAGAACATGAAGCATTGTTCTTTACCACTAATGCAAGCATATCAAAGTAAAATTGATAGATTGCTGTGGATTAAAAAATTAGACTATTCAAGAAGTATGCTGGAAAAAAACATTAAACAGAGACCTCAAATTGCGATTTTTTAATATTATACAAGTCAAATTTAGCAAGCCTCAGATGCCCCTGCTATGAAAAAGATATTAAAAAAGAATCAAATAAATAGACACGGGTGGAAATAAATATCAGTGTACATATGTATTAAGAAAGGCTGATGGCTGAAACTTTTGTGGGTGCAATGTCACTTTGGTTTTATCTATCCAGGAGAAATGACAAGAGACCTTGGAGTAGGCTCACTGTATGATTTTCCATCACAGCCCAGAAATTAGCCCTGAGATTTCTTAGCCCTGAAATTAGAACATTGATTTAGTAGTTACAAATGGAAAGTTAATCTGTTTTGTTCCATTTCTCCTTTCATTTTCCTTTTTTTTTTTTTTTCCATTCGCAGAGACAGACCTCATCCTGTTTTCTTTGGATATTCCTGGAAGCTAATTATCTTTCAAACACGTATCAGAAGGTAAGCAAAAGTGTTACTGTATTACAACTGAACATACATATTTCAATAGTTTCTAAAAGACACACTTATTTTAAAATCAAAACATTTTATTTATAGAGGTACTTAATGGGCTATAACCTTTTGGCCCCAAAGACAAATCTTAATCAACATGCTCATCTTGAAGCAGAAATTGGTATTAGAAAGGTATTTATGAGTAACACATATTACGCATTGCGGGGATACCTTAGAAAGCTACTGTATAAGCTATTTGGAAGGAAGCTAATGAGTATAGGTATTGGTTACTTATAATTTTAAACTGAAAACTTTAAAAATCGTTTTGTATAACAAACTAGGAAAAAAGCTCAAACATGCCCAGGGAACATTAAATTATGCAAATTACAGTCAATAACTGGATAGACTTCTTTTTGTGGTAATTAATTGCAATATTTTGTTTAACAAAAAAAATCAACATGGCAATTTTTTAAGAAAATAAGATTCAAACACTGTTAAATCGATTTCTGGAATCTCAGTGCAAGTAATTAACTGCTGGAAAACACACACACTACTGTACAATCACATAAACCAGACACTCAGGGGTGAACGTGCCAAAGAACGATGAAGACAGATTTAAGCAAGAATGAAAACAGTAAATGAAAATTGCAGTAGTACTGAGATCTAAAAGGTCCTAACAGTTCTACATGCAGCAGCTGTAGCATGAAGGAACACAATTATTTACATATAAACGGTCTGCTTACATACAACGATCACATAAGTAAACGTCTACATTATGCTGCAAATGTCATGCAAGAAATACAACTGTCTGATTGATATGCAGAATGTTTGCCAGGATGGTGACAGCCAAAGTAAGTTCAAAGTCACAGGAAATGTTGTCATCAGCCTAGTGTAAAAATGTACAATTACTTGCTATTCTCTTTCTGTTTAAAGGTGACTACTACTATCTTTTCCCTAGGCTACTTGTTCACTGTAGCTTATTATCATTACAAAGTATTAAAATGGATTAGCTTTTCCATATTGTGTTCATATTGGGAAGGGCATGTTTTAGACAGCTCACTGACAAGACTTTTGAAAAAGCATTTATTTCTCTACTAAAAATTACCAGGCAGCCTGTTTTTGAGAATAAAAATCTCGAAATTGCATGCTTGCAAATTCTTCTTTCCTGATAATTTCGTTTAATGTGTAAAAAAAAAAAAAGAGCAGTATCTAATTAATATCTTCTAATGCCCAACTAATGTCAAGCATGACTCCAATTTATAACTGAACTGTATTTTTACATTGAAAAATTCAATTACATTTACTGACAGACTTTGAAATGCCACATTATTTATATTGGCCAACTTTACAGGCTCACGGTATATTTATTAACATTCTTTCCACAGAATAAAGCATACATACAATACAGATCACTGCATTCTTCATTTTTTAATCTTTCAAAGTGATATGTATATCTACCAGAGCAGCAAGGGGCTGCTTCAGCCTAAGAGAGCCAAAAGACCAAACGGAGGCAGACATTAATGTGCCCTTCCTTTTAATTCTCCAGGCAAAACAAGGTAACCTTGACATTTCACTATACTCTCTGGCTCCTGCTTTTTTACTCTTTCTCTGGTGTTGCCCCCTCAGCCCCTCACCACTCCACTCCATTCCTGTTCCTACAAGCACACAGTACAACCATAGGGCCCTCTGTGCACACATCAACAATTTTGAGCTGTGAAGAGGTTCAATTGCCACATCGGTGACTCAGTTGCAATGCACAAATCATTTACTAGGATAGCTTGAGGACATGACAATGACAGAGAGACATCTGGGATGGGAGGCAAAAAAAAAGGGGGGGAGGCTTATTCACAGCTGGTACATTAGTCCTGCTGGCCACTAGACCACCACAGTGTCCCTGGTTTCCTTCCCCTTTTTTTCTGCCTGCTTCCTGCTGTCAGCTGCCAAAAGATATCTGTTCTCACCCTTTGCGGAATGAAAAGGTGCTAATGCATGACTTCAGGATATGTCAGAACATACAGTACTTACAAGTGTTTGGAGATGCAGCCAACCTGACCATGGGGAAAAGAAATGAGTAACCAAAGAGCAGTTGTCTTGAAAAGGGCTATTCCTTTTCTTTGTACACTGCAGGAGGGCGGGGGGTCTTCCTTAGCTTTAAGTCACCTCTCTCTTCCCCTTTCCCTGCACAAGATATCCAGTGTCTTTAGCAATCCTGAATATCTGACCTTGGCAAATATACCAGTTACATAAATTACAGGATTACTGTAAGAATGCTAGTTTACTTTTTTCTTTTAATATGCACAGGAAGCGACAAAATTAGAAGGGGAATGAAACAGGCATTGCACTGTGCTCATCATCACTGTAACTGGATAAGGCATTATCTATCACTGAAATGCTTATCTCTTCTCAGCTAACACCTAGTATGCAGCTGTTCACTCACCTCTAAGAGAAAGGAATTCCCCCTTGGAACTGGCAAAATCTGAACAACTCCTTTCACATCCAGAATTGACATTTAAAGCCCTATGCTGATAGTACAGGCAGAAGCAGGGTACAATTTTGCACCTATTGCCTCAGTGAGTCCCTACCACATACTGGGACACACTTCGACAGTGCTTATTACAGCCCCAACCATCTTTCCACCAACGTGACAGTCTCAAGGCACCCTGGAACACTCCAAACCTCCACTATTTTCGCTCCAGCCACCCCACTAGCATGCCCTAGGAAGACCACTTCATCTCCACACTAAGTCACCAGGCATATACAGGGACTGACCACAGTCAAGGTAATGCCTTCGAGTTTAGGAGAAGCAGCTGTTCTGCCTCATTTATGGAAACACAGAAAATGAAGCAAAAAGAGACGGAGGGATATGCTCCAAAAGAAAAAACAAGACAAAACCTCAGAAAAAGTACTAGAGGGAATGGTGATAACCAATATACATGAAAAAGAGTTCAAAATTATGGTCATAAAAATGCTCACCAGGCTGGAAAAAAGAGTGGGTGAACTCAGTAAAAACTTCAACAAATACATAGAGAATATAAAAAAGCAGCAGTCAGAGTTGAAGAATACAACTGAAGTGAAAAACTAAAGGGAATCAGCAGTAGATACACTACATTAAAAAATGGATTAAAAAAATCTTAATAGGTGAAGAAAAAGCATTTGCCAAAGTCCATCATCCATTCATGATAAAAACCCTGATCAAAGTGAGGTTAGAGAGAACATACCTCAGCTTAACAAAAAAGCCATATATGACATAACCACAGCTAACATACTCATGGTGAAAAACTAAGAGATTTCTCCTAAGGTCTGGAACAAGACAAGGATGCCCTCTCTCTCCACTTTTATTCAACAGAGTCCTGGAAGTCCTAACCACAGCAACCAGATAAAAAAAAGGATCCAAACTGGTACAGAAGTGATAAAACTGTCACTATTTTTAGACAATATGATACTGTACCTAGGAAGCCCTATAAGACTCCACCAAGAAATGATTAGAAGTGATGAATGAATGAAGTTGTAGGATACAAAATTCATACACAGAAATCTGTAACTGTGGAAACTAAAGACGAAGTAGTAGAAAGAGAAATTAAGAAAACAATTCCATATACAATTGAACCAAAGATAAGAAAATACCTAGGAATAAACTTAACCTAATGAGTGAAGGACCTATACTCTGAAAGCCATAAAACACTGGTGAAAGAAATTGACAATGACACAAATGAAAAGACCTACAATGTTCATGGATTGGAAAAATATTAAAATGTTCATACTACCGAAAGCAATCTACAGATCCAATGAAATCCCTACCAAAATGCCAACGGTATTTTTTTCACAGACCTAGAATAATTCTAAAATTTTGGTGGAACTGTAGAAGACCCTGAATACCAAAGCAATCTTAGGAAGGAAGAGCAAACTGGAGGTATCACAATCCCAGGTTTCCAGATATACTGCAAAGCTGTAGTCATCAAAACAGTATGGTACTGGCGCAAAAATAGATACATAGAACATAAGTAACCCCACACACAGATGGCTAATCTATGACAAAGGTGTTATGAATGTACAATGGGGTAAAGGTCGTGTCTTCAAAAAATGGTGCTGGGAAAACCAGACAGCTATATGCAAAAGAATGAAACTGAACCACTTTCCTACACCATACACAATAAACCAAAATAGATAAATGACCTAAATGTGAGACATAAAACCATAAAACTCCTAGGAGAAAACATAGGCTATAATCTCTTTGACATTGGGCTTAATGACATTTTTCCAGATTTGTCTCTGAAAACAGAAGCAAAAATTAACTATCAGGACTACACCAAACTAAAAAGCTTTTGCACAGCCAAGGAAACCTGCAAAATTAAAAGGCTACCTACTGAATGGGAGAAGATATTTGCAAATAATATATCTGATAAGGGGTTAATAAACATCATACATAAAGACCTTATACAAGTCAATGATGAAAAACAAATAATTCAATTAAAAATGCACAGGGGACCTGAAGAGATATTTTTCCAAAGAGAACATACAGATGGTCATTAGACACATGAAAAGATGCTCAACATCACTCATCATCAGAGAAATTCAAATCAAAACCACAGTGAGATATCACCTCATGCCTGTCAGCATAGCTAGTATCAGAAAGGTTAGAAATGAGTTGGCGAAGCTATGGAGAAAAAAGGAACCCTTGTGCACTATTGGTGAGTGTAAATTAGTATAGCCACTGTGGAAAACTGTATGAAAATTCCTCAAAAAATTAAAAACAGAAATACCACACGATCTAGTAATTGCACTACTTGATCCTGACTCAGAGAAAACAAAAACACATCTATTTGAAAATATATATACCCCTATGTTTGTTGCAGCATTATTTGCAATAGCCAAGATATGGAAGCAACCCAAGTGTTCATCTATAGATCAATAGATAAAGAAAATATGGTCTATAAAGTGTTATTTAGTCATAAAAAAGAAATGAGATCTTGCCATTTATGACAACATGGATGGACTTAGAGTACGGTACTATGCTAAGTAAAATAAGGCAGAGAAAGATAAAGACCACATGCTTTCATTTATATGTTTGAATCTACCAAACAAAATGAGAAAAGAAAGCAGAAACAGACCCATAAATACAGAGAACAAGCTGGTGATCACCAAAATGGTAAAGGTGTGGGGATGGGCTAAATCGGTGAAGGGGGAGGCACACATTTCCAGTTATGGAGAGATTAAGTCATGGGGACAAAAGGTACAGGATAAGGATTATAGTCAATGGTACTGTAATACTATTGTATGGTGACAGATGGTAACTACATTGTGGTGAGTATAGCAAAATGTATAGAGAAGTTGAATCATTATGTTGTACACCTGTCATGAAACATAAACAGAAATTTCTCAATGGTCAAGTTATTGCTTGACCATATGGATGAATGAATGTTTTCCCACAGTCTTGTGCAAGCATAAGTAGAAACTTTTCAATAGTCATTACTTTTAACATGGTCTATGCATTACAACTGTGATTCAAGTTTTAGTTCATATTACTAAGAGTTTTGCAGGTCATGTGATTTATAGTATTTTTTAAGTGCAAGTATCTTTTTTTTTTTTAAAGATTTTATTTTTATTTATTCGACAGAGATAGAGACAGCCAGCGAGAGAGGGAACACAAGCAGGGGGAGTGAGAGAGGAAGAAGCAGGCTCATAGCAGAGGAGCCTGATGTGGGGCTCGATCCCATAACGCTGGGATCACGCCCTGAGCCGAAGGCAGACGCTTAACCGCTGTGCCACCCAGGCGCCCCTAAGTGCAAGTATCTTATGAAGGCCATGATCTTTTAAAATTTCCTTCAATTTTATTCCCTTTCAATAGTCATTCAATAAACTTAACTAGCGAAATTCGAATTGATTTATCATGACAGAATCGTAAGTATAGAGCAGAATTCAGAAAATCTCAAAGAAAAATGTAAGCTGTTAAACACAAAACACATACTTCAGAGTAACAGCCTTCAAATACAAAAACCTAATTCTTTTGCTATTTGTTTAAATTCCCATGTATGAATTGTATGCTCCCAGAAATTATTCTTAGTCTGTGTCATTATTAAAAATTCTTAGTATAAACTCCAAATACATACTATGTCTGATACCTCATTTCTCATACCTAAGCTTTGCAAAAGGTTATGATCAATTTTGTAGTCTGGTATGGCACAATTAAATGATGATTATGTCAACTCCCCCCAAAATAGATGATTGCCAAACAATTTAGCTAACAATATGGTACTGAGAGTAACTATAGGCTGCATAGCTCTAATACTGTAACTCACTAAGAATAATAAGAAAAAAATACGCATGTTATTTAAAAAGTTGCCCGTATGTAACAATAAGATTCAGTAAAACAATTTCCTTACCAAAATTTTAAAAAGTACTCCTTGGAAGTAAAGTTCATATATATAAGATTTGGATATAACACAGATGATTGAGTTAACTATATTTGGACAATATCAGTAATTTTAATCATTATTATTTTGACAACATTCACATGACCAAAACTTGATAATCAGTGAAAACAAGGAATTGGAACATAAGTAGCCTAACTAAAAAGCAAGTTTTGCTAATTAGCTAAAGTATGTTATATGGGAGAAATGTTAACACCCAAGAAAAGGAACATGAGATACATAATTTGGAGTGTTTTGAAATAGCAACCACGTAAAGTCAGAACTTTGAAGTAAAATGTATGCTAAGGACTATTATCAATCAACTCACTGGACAATATTTTGGAAAAAAATTCATTTAACCATGAGATTTTATTTTTCTTTAATTTCTTGGTAGAAACAAACATACAATAGTTGCCAGTTCTTGAAGTGAAAAGAGGATTATGTGGAAGTATAAAGCATAGAAAAATATCATAAAAAATATGAGTTGAAATTCAAATATCACATGCAAATAAGAAAACCAACAATCTTTTCAGGTATGCATATTTTTGTAGATTTGTTCATAACACATGCAATGCCAATAGCTTTTCTTGAGGAAAACTGCCTCACTCACAACCCTTGTTGGACAGTCAGGCCAAAATAGCCATGTGACTTCACTCTTTCTCTGGGTCTCAGCTCCTTTGGCCAACAGGTTGCATGAGTTGATCTGGCAAGCTAACTAAGCAGTTCCTGAAATCAAGTGGAAGAATGGAATCCCACACACATGCAAATTATGGCCCATCCTGGTCTATGGAATAAGCTACAATGAAGAGGAAACTGAAGCCATGAGTTAAAAAATTAGTGGGATGACCCACAAAATCCTGTGCTGAGGTCCATCAAGGGGTCTTGGAACCAATCTCAGTTATGTGATTCTTGGCCTGCTCTATTTCTTGCTCACCCTATGGAATCTCTGCTCCTTTTATGGCAATATTTGCGTTCTCCTCTCTTGAACAAACCAGTAAGTCCTATTTCTATACACCCAAAATAATCTCACTAAAATACCTGTTCAGATACATAGCAATTCCACCAAGAACATGTGCTTTGAATGCTCCTTTAATTCTCCTTTTCCTATCATACCAGATAATCTCTTCCTTATTAAGGTTTATATGCAGATTCATTCACATACAACCAGTTCTCTCAAATTTTCACTGTTTAGGAGAACTTGTTCCGCTTCGAGTCATTAAGACTTCTTTTGAGGCTAAACAAGCCGACACTTTTCCTCTTCCTGTATACTTTCTCCTCTTGATCTTTTTTTCCAAACTATTCATTCTCCTTGCTCACAGTCAACCTGATTTCCTTTTTACATGCAACCTTCAAGTTAACTGAGAATGAAACTAATTAATTAGCATGCTTGATTTTCTATCTTTACTGTCTTCCAAGGAAATATAACTGGTGTTGATATATGAAGAGGTAGATATATTAACCACCTTTATGTGCTGTTGAATCCTTTTATATTAATTACTATGCTGCCTTATGTTTTATTCATATATGAAAATTGTTTGCATTAGCACATATTTTCCCAATAAAATTATAATGAAGGATAGAAATGCCTTATTATGCCAAATAAAACCTATCACTATATTAACTTTTGTCCAAAAGTTAGTAGTTAATAGTAATACTTAAAACACTCTAGCTTTTTTTAAAGACATACAAATATGCACTAAAACATTCAAAATGTTTTTGCTACAGTGCAAAAATTACAAATTTGATTTTTTATTCGGAAAACTAAGTCCTCTAAGAAGTATTTTTAGAATTTGTGGTTCTGCAATGAGGAAATATTTTACAAAGTATCATTTATAAAGCAAGTAATATACATACAAGTACCCTATAAAATGTAAAGTGCTGTAGAAACGTAAGACACCACACTCTATCTCCTCTTCTGGATATAGGACTAAAAGAACCGAAATGAAGAACCTGTTGGAGCCTGATACATTCAAGACTTGAGAATAAAAAGATAATTTCTTGAATGTTCTTCCTTTTTCAGGCAGAAGAATGCCTAGCATTCTCAAAATCCTGTAATTGGCATGCCTTCTAACATTTAAACTTGTAACATACAATCTATGCTTCTTCATAAGTTCTGATTGACAGCTTAATGGAACAGTCTGGTTCTCTGCCTTTCTGGATGATAAGTGTAAATAGTGTGGTTTTCAGAAGGTAATACCCTACCATTAGTGGGTCTCCCCGTAGTCTTTCAGAGCAATGAAAGTAAGCTTGATGTATTTACTTGCATGAATGCTTGCCAAGAAACTCAATCTAGGTGTTTGGAAGTGCTTGCCTCTAGCCTAGAGACTTTTTTGAAGAAACACCTCGGCAGTATAATGTTCTGTATTAAGTATCACAGGTGTCATATAGGGGTTTCCCCATGCTGGAAGGAAAGAGTAGTTACTGTTCTGTACTGTTTTCTTCCTGGAATGTACTTTTCATCAACCGACCTCATTCCATATTTCTGAAGGTTAGTTTTCCCTGGGCTTGGACAACAATCTAATTTCCTATTGTTGACAAAGACAGTGAACCAAAAGAAAACTGTAACAGACTAACTAGACAGAATCAGACTCAGATTGTGTGACAGGAGCACAGTGATCCTCTCTGAGCTTTCAGCAAACATTTCCTTACAAAATATGTTAAGGGGTATTTAAACAGAAGGCAAAGAGTCATTCTGTGTGAATAGCAATGCATCTATTATGATCCATTCTACAATCTGGATTCAGATATGCACTAGGGAGCAGCTGAGGAAAGTTAACTGTGAAAGAGGACAAAATCATCATTGATGAGAAGGGTGAACCTGACTGATCAAAGGATTCAGAGGTACTTAAAAGCACTCTGAGCTGCATTTAGTCAGTCCCACACCTCATCCCCCTCTCCCTAATAGGAAAGACTGAATTAAGAATTGTAAATTTCTGTCATGAATGCTGGACATGCAAAGCAGAAGGTATTATATGACATTACAAGTCAAACCATCAAGAGAGAGAAAGCTCAGAGAAATGTTCTTCACATTGTTGTGTCTGACTTAATTGTTAAAATTCAAGAGCTAAAAAATTTATATACATAGTCCAGGCAAACCTTTGTATTATTAATCTAATCTTTCTCCTGTGCCCACTACATCTCCTAAGTAACACTGGGATGGGAAGAGTATGAACCATTATCCCTGTCTCTAGTTCAGTCACATTTTGAGGACTCTAAGTATTTCAGACCAATGCTCAATCTGCCATGTTTTCTCCATATCCTTTTACTTCTAAGATGGCATCTGAGAATACAGATGCTGTGGTGGTTGCAGGCAAGGACACTACAGATGCTTATAGATATCTGCCATTATTTGATGGTCTAGATTGCAAAATGAGTTATTGAGCTAGTCGTGTGTTGGTGACATGAACCTGCTGGCACTCTGGGGAGACCTCAATCTTCTGCTACTGTTGCATCTAGTAGAAGAGTATTCTCCGTACCAGTGATTCTCCTGCAGAGTTGGCTTTCTCCTTATATGGACTGAACCCCATCCCAACATTCCCTATCCATGAGTCCAGTTATTCTTAGGTCTGGGTGGACTACCTTGTAGCTTTTGACAACCGTTTTCTAATCTCAGCTGCATCCTGACATCCAATCTCCTTCCTAACTCCAAAGATACAAGAATTGCTAAGACCTTCAACCATCCCCACTGCAATGGAAGATCATCAAAGCAGAAGAAAAACAAGGAAATAAGGGTTTGATGGACATCACAGGTATATTCAGAACATTCCGTCCCAAAGCAACAGAATACACATTCTTCTCTAGTGTACATGGAACATTCTCCAGAACAGATACATTCTGGGTAACAAATCAGGTCTCAACCAGTACCAAAAGATTAGGATCATTCCCTGCATGTTTTTGGACCACAATGCTTTGAAACTGGAACTTAATCATAAGAGGAAAGTTGTAAAGAACTCCAATACATGGAGGCTAAAGAACATCTTACTAAAGAATGAATGGGTCAACCAGGAAATTAAAGAAGAATTTGAAAAAATTCATGGAAACAAATGAAAATGAAAACTGTTCAAAACCTTTGGGATGCAGCAAAGGTGGTCCTAAGAGGGACATATATAGCAATACAAGCCTTTCTCAAGAAACAAGAAAGAAACCTAATCTAGTCCTAAAGGAGCTGGAGAAAGAACAGCAAATAAAGCCGAAACCGAGAAGAGAAATCATACGTATTAGAGCAAAAATCAATGAAATAGAAACCAAAAGAACAGTAGAACAGATTAACAGAAGTAGAAGTTGGTTCTTTGAAAGAATTAATAAGATTGATAAACCCCTGGGCAGACTTCTCAAAAAGAAAAGAGAAAGGACCCAAATAAAATCATGAGTGAATGAGGAGAGATCACAACCAATACCGAAGAAATATGAACAATTATAAGAACATATTATGAGCAACTGTGTGCCTACAAATTAGGCAATGTGGAAGAAATGGGTGCATTCTTAGAGATGTATAAACTACCAAAACTGAACCAGGAAGAAAGAGAAAATCTGAAAAGACCCCTAACCAGCAAGGAAATTGAAGCAGTTATCAAAAATCTCCCCAAAACAAGAGCCCAGAGTCAGATGGTTTCCTAGGGGAATTCTACCAAACATTTAAAGAAAAATTAATACCTATTCTTCTGAAGCTGTTTTAAAAAATAGAAATGAAAGGAAAACTTCCAAACTCTATGAGGCCCGCATTAACTTGATCCCCAAACCAGACAAAGACCCCACCAAAAAGGAGAATTATCGACCAATATCCCTGATGAACATGGATGCAAAAAATGTCACCAAAATACCAGTCAATAGGATCCAACAGTACATTAAAAGGATTATTCACCATGACCAAGTGGGATTTCTTCCTGGACTGCAAGGTTGGTTCAACATCCACAATCAATCAAAGCGATATACTATATATATATGAGAGGTCAAGAAACATACGATCCTCTCAATAGATGCAGAAAAACCATTTGACTAAGTATAGCATCCTTTCTTGATTAAAACTCTTCACACTGTAGGGATAGAGGGAACATACCTCAATATCATTAAAGCCATCTATGAAAAGCCCACTGTGATTATCATTCTCAGTGGGGAAAAATTTTTCCCCTAAGGTCAGGAATATGGCAGGGATGTCCACTATAACCACTGGTGTGCAACATAGTACTAGAAGTCCTAGCCTTAGAAATCAGACAGCAAAAAGAAAGAAAAGGCATCTGAATCAGCAAAAAAGAAGTCAAACTCTTACTCTTTCCAGATGATGTGCTACTCTATGTGGAAAACCCAAAAGACTCCACCCTCAAAATTGCTAGAACTCATACAGGAATTCGGCAATGTGGCAAGATATACAATCAATGCACAGAAATCAGTTGCATGTTCTATACACAACGAGAGAGAAGAAGGAGTTGATCCCATTTACAATTGCACCCAAAACTTTAAGATACCTAGGAATAAACCTAACCAAAGAGGCAAAGGATCTATATTCAGAAAACTATAGAATAATCATGAAAGAAATTGAAGAAGACACAAATAAATGGAAAAGCATTCTATGCTCATGGACTGGAGGAACAAATATTGTTAAAATGTCTATACTACCCAGAGCAATCCACACATTCAATATAATCCCTATCAAAATGCCCCCATCAACTTTTTCACAGAGCTAGAAGAAATAATTCTAAAATTTGTATGGAACCAGAAAAGACCCAGAATAGCCAAAGGAATGTTGAAAAAGAAAACCAAAACTGGTGGCATCACAATTCCGGACTTCAAGCTATTTTACAAAGCTGTAATCCTCAAGACAGTACAGTACTGGCACAAAAACAGGCACATAGATCAAGGGAACAGAATAGAGAACCCAGAAATGGACCCTCAACTCTATGGTCAACTAATCTTTGACAAAGCAGGAAGAATATCCAATGGAAAAAAGGCAGTCTCTTCAACAAATGGTGTTGGCGAAATTGGTCAGCTACATACAGAAGAATGAAACTGGACCATTTCCTTACACCATACTCAAAAAATAGACTCAAAAAGGGTGAAAGACCTCAATGTGAGATAGGAATCCATCAAAATCCTAGAGGAGAACAAAGGCAGCATCCTCTTGACCTCAGCCGCAGCAACTCCTTGCTAGACACATTTCCAAAGGCAAGGGAAGCAAGGGTAAAAATGAACTATTGGGACTTCATCAAGAGAAAAAGCTTTTGCACGGCATAGGAAACAGTTAACAAATCCAAAAGACAACCTACAGAATGGGAGAAGATACTTGCAAATGACATATCAGATAAAGGGCTTGTATCCAAAATCTATAAAAAATTTTCAACACCCAAAGAACAAATAATCTAATCAAGAAATGGGCAGAAGAAATGAACAGACATTTCTGCAAAGAAGACATTCAAATGGCCAACAGACACATGAAAAAATGTTCAAACTCACTCGGCATCAGGGAAATACAAATCCAAACCACAGTGAGATACCACCTCACACCAGTCAGAATGGCTAAAATTAACAAGTCAGGAATGACAGATGTTGGCGAGGATGCAGAGAAAGGGGAACCCTCTTACACTGTTGGTGGGATCACAAACTTGTACAGCCACTCTGGAAAACAGTATAGAGGTTCCTCAAAAAGTTGAAAATAGAGCTACCCTATGACCCAGCAATTGCTCTACTAAGGATTTACCCCAAAGATACAAATGCAGAGATCTGAAGGGACACTTTTACCCCAGTGTTTATAGGAGCAATGCCCACAATAGCCAAACTATGGAAAGAGCCAAGATGTCCTTTGACAGAGGAATGGATAAAGAAAATGTGGCATTCATGTATGTGTGTGTATGTTTGTATATATATACACACACACACACATACATACACAATGGAATATTATGCAGCCATCAAAAAATGAAATCTTGCCATTTGCAATGACATGGATGGAATGAGAGGGTATTATGCTAAGCAAAATTAGTCAATCAGAGACAATTATCAAATGATTTCACTGATATGTGGAATTTAAGAAACAAAACAGAGGATCATAGAGGAAGAGAGGAAAATATGAAATAAGATGAAACCGGAGATGGAGACAAGCCATAAGAGACTCTTATTCATAGGAAACAAACTGAGGGTTCTTGGAGGGGAGGGGGATGGAAGAATGGGGTAACTGGGTGATGGACCTTGGGAAGGATATGTATTGTAATGAGCACTGGATAATATATGAGACAGATGAATCACAGACCTGTACCCCTGAAACAAAAATTACATTATATGTGAATTAATTGAATTTACATTTTAAAAATAGTAATAATTTTTAAAAAATAATTGCTAAGACTTTTTCCTACTCCAAAGAACAGAAGGATGATTGGAATTCTAATCTGGATTCTTTTTCACTCTCTCTAAGCAGTCATACCCTTTCCACCATTACAGTTTCTATTATAATTGCCTTAGGTTGGGATAGGGATATCAATGAGATGGTCCCTGCAGAGTCCCAGTTCAGCAAGAGGACAGAAGCCTCAATGATTATTTCTTTCCTCTCTACCTCGGTGTCCACAAAACTTTAGTCTGGATAGGACACCAGATGCTCTTGTTTATCGGTATGCTTTCCCTGACACTCTTCCTATGGTTTGTCAAGACTATAGGCATGTCTTCTGATTCCTCCTCCCTCCTGGCTTGAACTTACCCAATGGCAAATCATCTATTTTCTCAGGTACACAAGGCTTTATAAATCATGGGAGGGAGGAAGGATTTTATCCATACTTTAAAAGCTTATATCACCACAGTCCAGGACAGAGTTTTTGGCAAGTTAATAGAAGTTAAAGAGAATCTAGAGAAGTTTTTCTTTTGATAATCCCATATTTTCAAAGCTATTGTTTTCTGTGAAGTCACATAATTTTCTTTCATATATAAAAAGCTAAATACTGACTCCATCTTTATTTTCCATTCCAATTGCAAAAATACTAATCCCAGCTGAGATGAACAGGTGCCCCCCAAAAGTCCCATTACACTGTTCAGCAAATGAATAGACACACCAGAGACTATAACATATTTATGAAACATGTGAAAGGACTTCTATTTAGAATAGATGAACTTTTCCAACTCAAGAAAATCAAATAACTGACAATCTTTTTTTTTTTTAATGAGCAATGTATTGGAAAATATACTTCACAAAGAAGATACACATGGCCAATAAGCACATGTAATGGTGTTCAGCATTACATATCATCAAGAATATGAAACTGAAACCATAGTAAAACACCACTATACTTGAATTACTAAAATTGAAAAGATGCACAATACTAAGTATTGACAAAGATAGAGAATTAGAACTTCCATCCTTGCTGGGAGAATGCAAAGTGGGAAAGTCATCCTAAAAAACAGTGTGGCAGTTTCTTATAAAGTTAGTCATATGATCTATACACTCTACTCCTAGATACTTCCTAAGAGAAATGAAAACATACATCTACATAAAGACCTATAAGAAAATATTCATATGGGCTTTCTTACAGAACTGGAAGCAACCAAAATGTCCATGAACTGACAAATAATGTTATATCTATACAATAAAGTACTACTCAAAAAGGAACAAAAGTGATGTGTACAGCACCGATGAATCTCAAAACCATTATGCTATGTAAAAGAAGCTCACTATAGTCCCCTTCAGACTAAGGTCAATTCCAATGTATCCTCAAGCTGCACTTTCAACATCATGTTGAAACCTGCCACCAGGTTTCGAGCTATTCAGCACTCCATTTTCCCCAAACCTTCTTGCTGAGGCTATTACCTACCATCGTTCTATCATCCTTTAAAATCTAATTCACATACACCATTCAACCTGTCCTGAGTTCCCCATATTTTTTCTTAATCTCCTCAAAAACCTTCTCAGCACTAGATATTATAGCATTAGTATTAGATATGCAGGCTCAGTTCTTGGTGACAGACACATAGCTCATTTTAGTGTGTTAATTGGCATGGTTGTCTCCCCAAGAATGGGCTCTTCAAGATGAAGATCTTTGCTTCATCCATATATATCCCTTGGCATCTCTTAGAGCACCCTGGACACAGAATTCAATAAATGTTCAGTCTACTATGGTTTCCTTGGTTTACCATAAAGACAGTGATATGAGCCAAAAAAAAAAAACATATAAAAGTAATAAAGTGCTAAAATGTTGATTAATTTTGTTCTTCCACATTTCTCCTAGTATATAGACAGAGCAACCGTGGAAGTTGAACTAACATAAATTTCCCTTCTAATATTGACAGTAGTGCCCTTCTATTACATACTATTCCAAAATTGCAGAGAAATATTTTAGGTACTAGAAACTTTCTAGGACACAAAAGGTAGTTTATTTAATTATTTCAGCTTTTTTTATAATTCTTTTTTAATTGTAATTGAAAATTCAGTTCTTAAGTTTTTAAGAATACAGATAGGCTTAAGTGCTAAAATATTACCAGGTATAAGAGAAAAAATAAATATAAACAAAGTTAGTTTTAATACTGACAAAAATATTGGGAAGGGTCCATAGTTTATTCATTCTAAAGTCTTATAAGAAACTTGGCTTATCTTGGATTTGTTAGAAATATATTTGGTAAGACTGATTGATGTAACTGATTTGTAGATAGGGAGAAGACATCAATATATTTTTACCTCAGAAGGCTGGCAATTCTGTGTGAATAGTTTGAAAATCAACTATATATAATAAGAAATTGGTGATGGGTAAAAGAAAATTGGGGCAATTTAAATAAAGTCTGAAACCCTGAAACCATCCTTGGTAGTAATTTAAAATATTTAAAATAGCAAGTGATAAGTTATTTTTAAATTCTGTGGAAATAAAGAAATAACATGACCAAAAACATGCTGGATATTAGAAACAGATTTCTGATTATAAGGCACAAATTGTCAACAAAATGAATTCTGAGACAAATTTCTGATTGTTTTGCAATAAATATTATTGTAGTGTTTTTTCGTTTTGAGAAAGAGAGCACATGTGAGTAGGGGTGGGTAGAGGGGTGGGGGAGGAGAGAATTGCAAGCAGGATCCCTACCCAGCACACAGCCTAACATGGGGCTTGATCTCATGACCTGGAGATCACCACCCCAGCTGAAATCAAGAATTAGACATTTAACCACTTAAGCCTCCCAGGCATTCCAAGATCTTTGTGAGTTTGTAATCATAATAGCATACAGAGTTTCAATTTTCATGTTATGTTTCATGAACATTTGCCACTCTTCTCTAAGGCCAGGAAGCTAACTCTCCATTCTATCCTATATTGACTCAGCAAGGCAAGAGCAGCAAGAAGACACCTATTCCAGGTCTGGTCCTCATTATAGGAACCCTGCTGCCTGAACAGAGGAGCTCCAACCAAACCCTGACTACCCCCTGCACGCAGCTCTTTCTGGCTCTGGCCTCCCATGGTTTCAGGCAACAGTGCACTGCTTCTGCAGACCAGAGCCAGAACATCTAATGAAAAGGTGTGTCACCACTGGCAAGGTGCATCTTCCTATGAGAGACGTGCTCTCTGAAGATATCAGAAGCTCAGCAGTGAGATAAAGGTATTTGCCTAGTCCTTAGAGTCTTGTCTTCTCCTCATCTGGTGACAATAATTGCCCTCTTGAATCTGCTACTTCTGAACTCCAAAGAATTCTTTTCTCCCTATCTTAGTAGTTAACC
This sequence comes from Ailuropoda melanoleuca, assembly GCF_002007445.2. NCBI lineage: Eukaryota > Metazoa > Chordata > Mammalia > Carnivora > Ursidae > Ailuropoda > Ailuropoda melanoleuca. The sequence continues at coordinate 65,117,789 of NC_048220.1, read as the reverse complement.
ACGTTATACCAGTAAACAATCCTTTAAATTAACTTTTTCCTATTCAAATAACCAGTGTGGTTTTGGTCACCAAATTAGACCCTGTTTGATATAAATATTTAATAACTAGATTAGGTTGGCTAAAAACTTTTGGCAATGTAAGTCAATTTATTGATGGAATATCAATGTATATTGACCTGTATCTTTCTGCCATTGATCTACCTGATCCAGTGAGTTACATGATAATGTTTAATTACCAATACTTGTCTCTATAAAATCCATGGAAACAGGGAGCATCGGAGTTAAAAAAAAATCTCTAATTTGATTTTATTATATCATCTTGAGCATATAAGAACTTCAAAAAGACACTTTGCTTTTGAAAACGTGCTATCATTTCTACAGCACTCTCTTACACTCCCACTTACCAACTATTGGTCAAATGCTTTCTTTGGAACCAACATTTGGAGTCTCTTATTCACAGTATACATAGAAAATGATTACTTTCTGCTTGCTACCTTAGCAGAATAATTGGAACAAATACATTTTAAGACTCACTCCAAGTGGTTCATTTGCAAGTATAAGTAAGTTGTTCGATGGATTTGGAAGTGTATCTTTTGTATGGCCAACTGTTCTTTTCTTAAAGTTAGTAAAGTTTCACAACTTTGAGGTTGGTGAAAAGGGAAAACTGTAATTTTAGCAGACAGTGTTGTTCTTAGGCATGGACAAACTTGGGTTCCTGCCCAGCTTCCCAACTGTAGGATTGTGCTGCTCTGCAGTTTGCCAGGGCCTCTGTTTTCTGCTAATAGACCACAAGTTTTCTTGTGGGTTTTCTATTGTTAAGGATGATAAAAACAGATTCTTATAGAAAACTCCGTAGAAATGTACAGTGCTTATACCAGAAACGCTGAAAAAAAATTCTTATTTTAGTGTTCTTGGTATTTTTCTCTTTCTTTTTTTTTCCTTTTGGCAGAAAACAGAAGCACAGGCTGGCTCGGCTGGCACCTCAGCTCAAAAAAAAAAAAAAAAAAAAAAAAAAAAAAAAAAAAAAAAAAAAAAAAAAAAAAAAAAAAGAAGAAGAAGAAGAAGAAAGAAAAAAGAAAAAGAAAAAAGAAAAATCAGAAGAAAGGAAAATCGAGGCACAGATGGCACTAAACGTTCTCAAAACCTCCATGATGAAAATTTTTGAGATAGACTACTCAGGGATTGGGGAGCCATCCCTTCGGTGAAAGGTTTTTCGAAGCTCTCTTTCTCAGTTTAGGTTATAGAAATCTGGGTTGGGAAGGTCTATTTAAAAAGTAATAATTTTAAAAAATTAGTCTTCCCCCAAAAGAAGGACTTCATGAAAAAAATGTTGGTAATCTGAAACTCTCTGGATAATTACTATCAGTAAAAAATGTGTGTGTGTGTGGGGGGTGGAGTTGAGATACCTAGGGCCATTTTTACTTCTTTTAATTGGACCTTCACCAAAGCAAATATAAAAATTACAGCTGTATTAGGCATCTTGATTAGATAACCCTTCCATAAAGTTTTAAGAAACATGATGACCATAGAAGAATATTATCATAATCATTATTGATACTTAATCATAAAAATGAAATTATCATCCTCCATGGTTCTTAGGTAGTTATATGAAAGGCTCCCTTGTCCCACTCAACATAATTTAATAGTATGGAATTAAAGGTTTTAGTCATGACTTTGAAAAGACTTACATTCAAATTCCAAATAATAGCAAGCACCCAAGGCAATAGAGTAAATCTTATAAACTTTTACTATATTATTATACAATGGTAAAATTGAGGCTTACTTCCTAGTACTTTAGAAACTATATCACCTAAAAATACAATAAATAACAACACATAATTTTTAATTGATGTAGAGTTGGTTTACACTTTCAATTTGGGATCCCTTTAAAATCCATCATTTCTGATAGTCAGCATGAATTTGTGATTTACCACCATAAGCACTCCAAAGAGATAGCTTTCTTTTTAAGAAAAACAGTTTTAAAAGCCTGATAAGAAAATATCCAAGGGCTGTTGGGACAAAGGATGTTGAATGTAGGTGAATCATAGGTTCAGTGAATATGGTTAACTTATTAAAAATATCCTCCATGTCAGTATCTTTCTACTCTCTGCCAGACATACTCCTTCAGAGTCTAGCATGCCAAAAAAATGCCCATTGCTCTCATAAATCATCTTCAGGATCCAAGCCTCCTAAAGTCCCTTTCTAGACTTTAGATGGGGTTGTTTACTAAAACTTCCCATCCAAAATCGCCTACTTAGTCCCAATTTCTTCAGGGATTTGTTAAAGTGCTATGATATCCAAGGCATAAGCCTCTATACTACATACATTTTGTATATGAGATACTGCTCGTTGTCCAGTTCTCAAAAGCACACTGGAGATACAAGGGTCTCAAGCACTGTGGTGAATCAAATGGAATTTTCTGGGGGGGGGGGACTTTTATCAGTCTCAAAATCTATCATTTTGGCCCTAAATATATATGAAGACCATGTAGCTTCCAGAAATGATTTAGCGAGTATAGATGGAGGCGTAAGTTGTGAACTAGAAAAATAACACTAAAAGAGTGTGGCTTCCATTCCACTCTGTCATTTACATACAGAATTATAGAGGACAGATTAATAAAGATTCCTATTTTTCAAAAGAACAGAGATTCCTATTTATCAAAAGTAGCCAGAAACCTAAATTTTTTAGTTGTTATTGTTGACTTATTTAAAAAGTAATCATGTGAAGATTGATTAAAATATTTTTCTTTTTCTTTTTTTAAAGATTTTATTTTTTATTTATTTAACAGGGAGAGAAACAGTCAGTGAGAGAGGGAACACAAGCAGGGGGAGTAGGAGAAGAAAAAGCAGGCTCCTAGAGGACCAGGGACCCTGATACGGGGCTCGATCCCAGGCATGACCTGAGCCAAAGGCAGATGCTTAATGACTGAGCCCCCCAGGTGCCCTGATTAAAATATTTCTTAAGACTCAATACAACTTATGGCCATTGTCCTTTTAGAGGAAGCTTCCAACATGAAAGGTATTTCTCTGATAAAATGTTAAAGATTTGAATATTGCTTGGGTAGAGATTTCTAAATAATTCTAAAGGGTTCCTAAATAATTCAAAAGCAAATGATTAATCAAAATTTAAAACTTTGTGATAATAAATAATCATTAAATAGATTAAGCTTTACCATTTTTTTTTTACACTGAAAAACTTTGTACAAGTTATCTTCTCAATTAATCCTGCATGATGGTCTCTGCGTATGGGCAGACACAAAAACTAACAACAAAAAAGATTAAAGGCTTTGTTGTTTATTTGCTTTTTGTAGCATTAAACAGAGAACTTAACAGACCCAATTTTCATGCACTTGTATCACATGATACCTAGGCATTTCAGGAAGATGTCTTGGGCACAATGTTGCTTTTTATCTTAAAGTGTTTCTTATCAAATTAAAGCTTATATTTGCTAATTGAGTTGACGTAGTAGTATCAAATAAGAGGTAATAGGTGGAAAGGTTGAGGTAAGACAAAAAGCGTTAAATACAAAGATCATCAGAAAATAGTGTGAACACATCCAATATTAGACAAGAAAATGAATTATTTAATGTCATTTTCTATTAACCTAACAGTTAAAATGGGACCAAAATATACATAAAAATGAAATAAAACAATTAGGCAACACTTTAAATGGTTCATTATTATTAATTCATTTAGTATTCACTGTAACTGTGCTGGTCATAATGAATTCATTTGATATTAATGGGAATGTTCAGCAGCAATTTCATTATAATGCAGTTTTAATTCATGTGCCATCAACGTAATGCAATACCAAAATTTGTATTTCTTTTTTGAATACTCTACATGGTCTCGAATTTTTAGAAACGTTATGACAGTAGTTATATATTTTTTTAAATCATGGTGTATAGCTCAGATCCAAGACAAACTAGAATATTTGCCTTGAGCAATATCAGTAATGTTAAAGTTGATAGACATTTGTGTAATTAAAATGTCCTATGACATTTGTAAAATACAGGGGCTAATGGCTACTGAAAAATTTGTCATATGTCAATATTTGCTAATATCTATTTCATACTGCTAAAACTTTTTAACACATTGCCGTTAAGGGGATTAGCAGATATTTTTAACTTCCCATCCCTTGCTTTTATGGAAAGTTAGACATAAATTACGTCTGTTGGCATTTTGTTGAATAAATAGTGATTATAACCCTTTCCAAATAATCTTTCATTCACAACATAAAAGTACAATTTATCTTGTGATAAAAATTATATTCTTTTTAGTGAATGGTACTAGAATTTTATGGAAGATATTGAGGTAAGTCTACAGAGAATTCCTCTATGGAACTACAACCATAATGTTTTAATAAAAACAGAAAAAATGGCAATAGAAATGTACTCAGTATCGGGTTTACTTTTACTTTCTCCAAGGCAGTTGTAAACCACTTTGCTAAACTGTATAAGAATTAATGATAACAGACAAATAATCAAAATCCACAGTCCAATCAACAGGCCTACTGCAATAGCATTTAACCCTTTAGGCAATTTCTTGGCAATGAATAAAAAAGCAGCCTACCCCAAAATTCCTTACTTGAAATGTTATTCTCTAATACATTGCTCGTAGCCTTGATAGCCTAGAGGTACATGTGTAAATAATTTGTTCTTTTATTCATTATTGTGGAAATAATTAACTGCAATAAAGTTCTCAAAATAGCAATAAATAACGTTTTCTGTCTCCCAACCTCCACTGAAAATTAAAAATTGTTTAGAAGGCGCTTTTATAAAGTTAATTTATATAGCTACTTTTCTTGGTATTTAAAGTAATTGAGAAAAATAAACTAAAAATCATGAAAATAAAAAATTATAAAAATATAAATTAATTCACTAAAATGAATAATATATTTTTGAATGAATAATATTTTTAAAAAATACGTTCCCTCCTCTCTGAAATAATTTAAATACTAAGAAAAACATATGAAATAGCAGTTTTAGGTAACTGGATATCAGATAACCAGGATAATTATCTCTGAAAAAAGGGAAAACAAATGAGTCCTAGGACTGTTCAGTTTATTGTCTGGAGGGAGAGTTGGTAGGCCATTGCACTGGGAGGGGTAAACTATGTGGTGCACAGTGAAATGTGAGTCGGGGACACAGTGTGAATATGGAGTCCAGAGAGACCAAGGTAGGTAGAGTTCACAGAGCAAAGTAATAGAAGACAACTACAGAGAGGGAGGGTGGGAGAGGTGGAGGGAAGGAGTGAGATATAGAAATTGAAATTAAAAAAAATCCAGAATTCTACAGTGGCCATTTGAGCCTTAACGTGAATACTAATTGGTATATATATGTAAGCAAACTACTATAGAATGGGTAAAGAACATCACAATAATTAGAGTAAACAATCTCCAGGACAAACAGACGACTAAGAACAGGATCTTTCTGTACCAGCCATGGGTTTAAAAAAAAAAAAAAATATTGACAAGCAACCAGGACGGTGATCTCTGGTACAAGGGAACTATACAATTGACAGAAATCAGGTGGAGTACATAGAAGGTTATTGCCTCAGGAATGGGACAAAATTAGCCTTAAAGTTAGCTTTGATACTAACAAAGCTTTAAAAGCAAATAAAGCCAACTTTATTTTACTTTTTAAAAGATTTTATTTATTTATTTATTTATTTATTTATTTATTTGTTTGTTTGTTTATTTATTTATTTATTTATAGAAAAAGAAAGCCTGAGTGAGGGGAGGAGCACCCGGGCGGGGGGAGAAGGAGAGGGAGAGAATCTCAAGCAGACTCCATGCTGACCACAGAGCCAAACAGGGGCTTGATCTCATGACCCTGAAATCATCACCTGAGCTGAAACCAAGAGTTAGATGCTTAAATGACTAATCCCCCCAGGCACCCTCTAAAAGCAAATTTTAAAAGGATCAAAATGTTTCCAAGAAATTTAACAGCAATCAAGAAAAAAAAAAAAAGGTTCATTGGTAGTTATGAAAGTACAAGAGTATCCAGCATCCAGAAGATACAATTTACAATATCTGGCATCTAATCAAAAGTTATCAGGCATGCAAAGAAGCATGAAAATATTTATCCATAATGGAAACAATTAATCGATAGAAGCAGACCCAGAAATAATATAGATAAAAGAACAGTAGAAAAACCACTGAAACATGTTTCATACATTTACAAAGGTATAAACAAACTGAGAGCTTGGGGGGGGGCGGAAAGAGATAGGCTGGTGAGGGGTATTAAGGAGGGCACATATTGCATGGTGCACTGGGTGTTATACGCAAGCAATGAATCATGGAACTTTACATCAAAAACTAGGGATGTACTGTATGGTGACTAACATATAATAAAAAATATTATTATAAAAATTGAGTGTGTTAAGCAGAGACATGAAAAATTAAGGAGTTACAAAAGACATGAAAAATTAAAGAGTTAGAAATGCACGTTGCACTTTCTCAGTTGAAAAAGAAATAGATTGCTAGCAAATCAGATGCCACAGAAAAAAAGATTAGAGAAGTTTAAAAAAAATATCAATGCAAACTTTCCAAAATTAAACACCAAGAGAAAACAAGACTGAAAAACAACAACAATCAGAGCATCATTGAACTATTGGACAATTTTGTTGAATATGCATGTAACTGAAGTGTTCTGAGAAAAGGAGAAGAGAAACAAATAAAAAATTCAAGACCTTTCTAAATAAGAATAATATAAACCTGCATATTCCAAATAAGAATAGTATAAACCCAAGTTTAATGAGCTTGACAAAAACGCAGGGATAATTTTAAAAAGGAGGAGGAGGAGGTGGAAGAGAGATAGAAAATGAATGTAACAGAAAACAAACTGGATAATTAAACAAGTATCAATTTGTCAAATTTAATCCCAACTATATCAATCATCACATTAAATGTAAATTACCTAAAGACCCTTATTAAAAGGCAGAGATTGTCCTATTTGATTAAAAAATGAAGAAATGTTGGGGCACCTGGGTGGCTTAGTCAGTTAAGCGTCTGCCCTTGGCTCAGATCATGATCTTAGAGTCCTGGGATCAAGCCACTCATTGGGCTCCCTGCTTAGCAGGGCATGTGCTTCTCCTCTCTCTCTGCCCCTTCCTCCAGTTCATGCACTTGCTCTTTCTCAGATAAATAAAATCTTTTAAAAAAATGAAGGAATGTTGCATACAAGAAACCCACTTTAAATATAAAGACTAAATAGATTAAATGTAAAAAGGAATAAAATGATATTCCATTCTAACACTAATCCAAAGATGTTGAAGTGGCAACATAAACATTAGACAAAACAGATTTCAGAGCAAAGAATATCATTTTAACAATAAAGAGGTTTAGCTCAGGAACGCAAAATTGATTTAACTCTCAAAACCAATCAATGTAAGGTACTCTATTAAAAATAAAAAAAAATCGTATGATCTTATCAATACATGTAAAAAAAATCTAAATCTAAAATCCATCCCTGTGAGAAACTCTTTTCTGAAAAAAATTAGGAATAGAGAGTAAAATCCTTAGGCTGATGAACCTTGAAACCTACAGCTAATATCATACTTAATGGTAAAAAATTGAATGTTTTCCTTCTAAGATCATTATCAAGGCAAAGATGCATGCTTGCACCACTTTTATTAAACATTCAGTTCTTTATAAATCTATCTCCCCATTAGCTATTAATGAAAATAATAAATTTTAAGCACCAGTGTCGAAAAACAGAAGTGCATTAGCTAGTCTAAAAGTCATTTTGTAGGAGTAAAAACTAATGTAAACCATTATTATTGTTATTTCTGTATAGAAAAAAATAGAGTTAAGAATCCTCAAAAACACCAAAATTTAAATATACTGAGGTATTTCCTCTTCATAAAGAGGCTTGGGGGGTGGTGCAAAGACAGGAGAGCCAACACAGCTGCTGTTATAAAGTTCTCAGTGTTTTCCTATAATCAATAGGACACTAGTGGCACGAAGTATCCTTCATTTTCTCCATTTTCACCACTTCAGATCCTGTTGTCACAGACCATGGTACAAATACTCCTCTTGACTTAATACAGCCAAAAAGGGATGGTTTATTCTATCCTCTCTTCATGTCCAATCCTTCTTTTCTCAGAAAATGCCACCACTATACAACAAATTCATCGCTACTATCCATCTAGTTAATTGCTCAAGGCAGAATGTTGGTAGTCACCTTTTTTTTTTCCTTTTTCAGTTCCTCTACAACTGTTATTTTGTGTAACAGTGAGTACTATCTACTCTACCAATAATATTTATCCTGGACCCCTTCCGTTCTTACCATCTCCATTATAATTATAGTCCAAGCTATTATCTCTTGCCTGGACTACCACAGCACCCTTCTCTCCGGTTTCTCACTAATGTGTACTTGGTTTGCAATAATGCATTCTAGCCATTAGCTCTAGTAATTTTCTAAATCATAAATCATACCATGCACCTGCTTAAAACCAATGTTTCCCACTTCCATCAGAATACACTTTAAATCCTTACCATGGGTGATAAGACTGTATATGATTCAGACTCAATCCTGCCTCTTAGATTTCATCCTTCTCGTCTCTTTCTTCGTCCTCTATCCACCATCCACACAGACTATCTGCCTTATTAACATATATGCTCTTTCCCATCTAATAACCTTTGCAACTCCTGTTCCTCCTGCTGGAGAAGCTCTTCCCTACCTTTTCACACAACTACCTCCAGGTCTGCCTAATGCCTTTTTTCCTAAGGCCTTTCTTAAATACCCCCTGCTAAAGCAGAATTCCCACCCCAATTGCCACTTTCTGTCACATTGGGATTTAGAGTTTGCCTCTCTTTTTTTTAATATACTGATTAAAAATCAAGATTTCAGTCTCTCTTGAGCAACAGTGCATCCTCAACACCTATTACGCCACCTGGAGATTGATGTACCTTTTATAAAATATATCCACTAAGGAGGGCACATGATGTGATGAGCACTGGGTGTTACACATGACTGATGAATCGTTGAACACTACACCTGAAACTGGTGATATACTATATGTTGGCTAATTGAATTTAAATAAAAATTAAACACATTCAACGAATGATGGAATAACTTAGAGACTCTAGAAAATGCAAGCAGTCTGTGAGGTATATAAAGTGAACTTATGTTCCCGATAAACAATAAGCAGAGGGAAGGAAAAAGAATTTTAAGTTTCCAGAACTCTTATTCTCAAATGAAAAGCACAGTTAATTTATAAAGTTACTGACTTATAAAGGGCTTACTCCTCATTGTCTGCCCTCTTCCCTTTTGATAGAATTTAAATCAGGGCTTGTGAAGTCATGATTCTCTGTGAGAAGATGAACTTTGTGCATGACTACTTGATTATTGGCCAGTACTGCGTCCTCTATCAATTTCCAGGGAGATATATTGAAGACAAAATAAACTATTTTTAATCTTCAATTAATGTTTTCTTGTCTTTTGACTCTACGGACAAGATTCTGTGACGAATTAACCCTGTATGAGGTCAGATCGGTCCCTGGTTACTGATCTTTATGCAAGACCTGCACCTTAAAAACCCCTCAGGAACAAGGGCCAGTGGGGAAAGTTCTCTAGAAAACTCCAATAAATAGATCTGTGTCCACCATCCTCCTTTTTTTAAACATTATTTTAATGACTTCATATCTTATGCACTGAAGCAGGTCATTGATTAAGTGAAGCTGTTACTTCAAAACTTGAAAATTAAAAAGGCCGAAAACATCATTTATGTAAATGTTTTTGTGCTCAGCTAACATAAGTAACAAGGTACACCGGAATGAAGGTGAGTTAATCTCCTTGTCCCCCCCACCCCCCATAACACTATGGCCACTAGCAAACCAAGGTCATAAATGAGTAGAAAATAGCCAGAATTCCATTTAAGGACATCTACTAAATGTGATCTCACATATAGGTCTGCAATATGATGGTGATTTTTTACAGAATATCTAAATAATTGCATTGTATCTCCTTGTAGGGGAATAGTATTTCAATGGGATGGATGATTAGCCTAAGGCAGCATTTCCCAATGTACAAATGTTAATAGGTATGAATGGTGAAGTTCAAAGCCCAAAATAAGCTGCTTTAAATTTACTATAGTGTGTGGTTTCTCAGCTTCAATACTACTGACTTAAGTTTCACCTCCAGAGGCAATCTCTGACCACCCCACGTAAAATAGGCCCTCCCCATTCATTCTTCTATCCCTTTACTCTGCTCTTTTTTTCTTCCTCACTGTACTTACCACTACCTATCACTACGTTTACCTTTGGGATTGCATCATTTGTCTCCACCACTAAAATGCAGTCACTTTTAGACAATGACTTTGATTTACTCACAGCTATAGCCCAATGCCAAGAATAGTATCCATAGATAGCATATCCTCAGTATATATCTGTTGAACAAATAAATTTAATATAAGCTGGATTTAAGCCTCAACAGGTCAAAAAAGACATTCTATATGTGGTCATGGTTTAATTGTCACAAAACAGAAGTACCCTTGAAAATTCAATGGCTCTACTCCCTTAAGTACCAATGAAAAGAATGATTCAAGGTCAATTACCCTGAAACTCAAATTGACATTTTTGTTAGAGGTCCTCCGGCATAAAGCTTAAAGGGTTATTAAAGAATGAACAAATTCAGTTACTTAGCAAATATTTTGTAATCAGTTCTTTTTGCAGAGTTCCACACCAAATTACATGTTTGAATGGAAACATTTTATGCTTACTTCATAGGAGTTATTTTGTAATGACCAAGGTAGAGTCCCCATATACAGATTTTTCCAGACTAAAAACAGCATCGAAAGGTTCTATAGTATCAACTCCCATTGGTCCATATCAAGGGGCAGTTTATGGAGAGGTTTTAGGACCTGCCTATTAGTTTTCTCTTGGCTTACTTCCATATGGAAGTGGATGAATTTTCCATGTAGGCATGTATCCTGATCTGGGAATTGCCAGTCAATTCCCCTATTCCATTACCACTTTCTAAATAAACTTTGCATCTATTTACAAAAGAGAGAAATTCTCTGCCTTATCTTACTGTGGAGAACTGTCCATGATGGAATAAATCTTGGGACACCTTCAAGGGGAAAGTGTTAGTTGGAAAATTGAATTATTTCAGGAATTTAGTATTACATATTTTTGCTGCTCTATTGGCTTCCGATTATTTAGTTTCAACTAAAGTGAAGAGGACCTAGAAGAGTTCTTCACCCACAGATCATCTAATTTTTGGTAAATAAGCACTATAGAAAATTTTATATATGTTTTTGTAGAAATTTTTACAATTCAGTCACAGTCCTACTTAAAAAAAAAAAAAAACTTACCAATGGTGCATATTTATTATGTAACTAATGTTCTCCATTTATATTTAGAAAAATAGTAAAATTCTTGGTGACTCCTGCTTATTCAAGCATGAAACAAGCATGGATAAATGTATGAAATAAATGCATTTCTTAATATATGCATTTATATAGTAAAAATTTTCTTTTTTTATAATTATCAAAAATACTATTAACGTGAATGTTCTAATTAACTATATAGTAGGAATAATTGTCATGATAACTGGAAAAAGAAAAACTTGCAGACCTATAAGAGAAAATTTAGAAAGAATAATATGGATATTTATATATCTTTTTTTCAGAAACGTATGTTAAATTGATAATAAATTTTCAAGTATAAAATATATATACACACACACATATATATATAGAATAAAATTTTGTGGCAAGAGTGAAATGAAAATACAAGTTATAGGAGAACAAGGACATGTTTCACCTCATCAGCGAGGATACAATTCTGTTAGAATTTTTTTCAGTGTAAGTACCAAAAATAACTGGACATATTCTAAACACAAAATGTATACATTTCAAAACTATTTCTCCTTTTCTGGAAGTGAGAAAAATTTGATAAAATATTTAGATAGACATAATGCAAGACAAAAATACAAATATTTTAGAATGTTAGTGCAAACTCTTCATTCCAGGATGACGATAGCAAGATGACAAGGTAGGAAGCCTCAGATCCTCCTTTCTCCCATGGAAACACTGATTCCACAAAAATACATGGAACATTTTTTGTTTGTTTGTTTGATAAATCTAGAAACTAGTTCATTGCTGTTTCTCACCTTAATTCCTCCCCCAGTATAATACCACATAATTGGGAGGAAACGCCTACCCACTGGCTTTTCCCTGGGAAAAGAAGACTGAACCATAATTACATTTTGTTTTTCAATTTTTCAGGCATGTAAGCTGCTTATGAGACTGATTTCTGTATCACATGTCTTAGAGCACTGAAGGGAGCCAACCTAATCTATATGACAGGGGGCCACTGAGAACAAAGGAGCTGGGTAGCATTGAGCCACTCTCTAGGACACATGATACATCAGATAAAGGCCAATGTTCAGCAGCCTCTCCCTCAGGGGAAAAAGAGAAGAGTAGAGGGTATGGATGCCCAATATTTCAGCTTCTTGTGTAACTGCTCATGTCACTGGTTTTTGAGTCTTATAGCATGGACAGAAACGAGCATGCTCTAAATATCTGGTGATCACTGAGAACAAAACTAAATTGGGCATTTCACTGAAGTTCTAGAGAATCTGAAGTGTAACAAACAGAGGCTGCTATAACTTAGTTCTTCTCCCTCATGAGAGAGAGGAGTGGAGCATCTGTAAAATGTTCTGCTATTTCAGGGGCTTCCTGAGGGAAATATTTTCATTTATCCTGTCTCTGACCATGGATGAGACCTGGCATACCCTAGATACCTAAGTGCTGCTGCAAAAAATGAAAAGCTGGGTAACGTGCTGCTGCCTTAAGTGACCCTCCAATACAGCAAGAAGATACCGGAATAAAGAGATTATGAGAAGGAAGGAAGAAGGAAGGAAGGAAGGAAGGAAGGAAGGAAGGAAGGAAGGAAGGAAGGAAGGAAGGAAGGAAGGAAGGGAAAGGAAGGAAGAAAGAAAAGAAAAGAAAGAGAGAGAAAAAGAAAAAGAAAGAAAAAGAAAAAGAAGAAAAAGAAAAAGACAGACCGACCCTCCAATTTAAAATCTACACAGAGAAGACATTACATAAAAAAGTTAAAAAACCCCCAGAATGCCTAGCTGGCATGATAGGTGAAGGTGTTTCTCTGTATAAAATTACTCAATAAACAGGAAGTGGTAGTGTTTCTTTTCAAATGAGTGGATACCAATAAAAAGTTGCAAGGGACATTAAGAAACAGGGAGAAATGGCCTAGTAAAAGGAACAAAAAAATTCTTCAAAAACCAATCTTAAAGAAAAGGAGGTATGAATATGAAGTAACTGTCATAAAGAGGCTCACTGAATTCAGGAAAATGATACATGAGCAGAATTAGAATTTCAACAAAAAGAGAGAAAATATATTTTGTTAAAAGGACCAAACAAAAATTTTGGAACTGAAAAATACAATCACCAAATTGAAAAATTAACTTGCAAGTTTTAACAGCAAACTTGATCAGCAGAAGAAATAATCAGTGGACTCAAACAGAATTCATTGGAAATTATTCAGTCAAAAGAGCAAAAAGAAAACAATGAAAAAGTGAAGAAAGCCTAAGTGACTTATTGGATAGACCAACATACCCATTATGGTCCAAAAAAGAGAAGAGTGGCTGAAAACTTTCCAAATCTAGGGAAGGAGATAGACATCCAGATTAAAGAAGCCCTGTGGAACCATTAGAACAATACAAAACATTCCACACCAAAACATATTATAATCGAATTATGAAAAGTCAAAGACAAAAAGAATTTTCAAAGCAACAAGAGAAAAATGACTTTTCAAATACAAGAGCAGCCTCATAAAACTATAAGTGGATTGCAGAAATATTGCATGCCAGAAGGGAATGGGATGACATGTTCAAAGTGCTGAAAGAAAAATACTGCTTACCCAGAATACTGTATCTGGCAAAACTGTGCTGCAAAAATAAAGAACAGATTAAGACTTTCCAGGGGGTGGGGGGAGTGGGGCTTTCCTGAGCAAACAAAATCTGAGGGAGTTCATATTCAGGCAAGCTTAGACTTGCCTTACATATAATGTTAAAGAGAATCCTTCAAGTTGAAACCAAAAAAATACTAAATAACAGCACAAAAAGCATAGGAAAATATAAAGCTGATTGGTAAAAGCAAATTTATAGACTAATACAGAATACTGTACTTCTGTGTGATGATAGTATATAAATCATTTTTAATTATGGTAGAGAAGTTAAAAGATAGAAATGTAAAAAATACCAATAACTATACATAAGTTGGGACACCTGGGTGGCTCAGATGGTTAAGTGTTTGCCTTCGGCTCAGGTGACAATCTCCAGGTCCCAGAATCGAGCCCCACAGTGGGCTCCCGGCTGGCTCAGCAGTTAGTCCGCTTCTTCCTCTCCCTCTGCCTCTCCCCATGCTTGTTTACTCTCTCTGTCTCTCTCCATTTCTCACTCAAATGAATAAATAAAATCTTAAAAAAATATATACATAAGTTTATACTATAAAAAACAGTGTGTGTATGTGTGTGGGTAAGAAGTAAAAGGATAGAATCAATGTAATAAATTTAAGTTTTTTATCACCTTAAGATAGACTATTATCCTAAAAGATGTTTTATGTAAGCCCCCATGGTAACCATAAATAAAATATTTAAAAATATGTCCCATCCAAAATATCAATATAACAAAAGGAAGACAACAAAAGAGGAAAAGAAGGACAAAAGAGCTCCAAGACAGAAAGAAAACAATAAACAAAACAGCAATAGAGTCCTTCTCTGCCAATAATTAATTTGAATGTAAATGCATTAAAATTCCTCCATCAAGGGGCACCTGGGTGGCTCAGTCGGTTTGGCTTTGGCTCAGGTCATGATCCCAGGGTCCTGGCTCAGCGAGTCCTGCATCAGTCTCCCTGCTCAGCGGGAAGCCTGCTTCTCCCTCTGCCTGCCACCCCCCTGGTTGTTCTCTCTCTCTCTCTCTCTCTCTCTCTCTCTCTCCCTGACAAATAAACAAACAAAATCTTTTTTTTAAAAAATCATCAATCAAAACACATAGTGGGCTAAGTAATTTAAAAAATCAGCCAAATATGTGATATCTCTAAGAGACTTTCATTAGATCTAGGATATATAGAGGTTGAAAATGAAAGGATAAAGAAAGATATTTCATGAAAATGGTAGTCAAAAGAGTACAAGGTACTTTTATCTGTATCAGGCAAAGTCAAAAACCATCACAAGAGACAAAGAAGGACATTTTATAACATTAAAAGGCTCATTTCACCAAGATAATAAAACAATTATAAATTTAAACACATGCAACATCATAGTACCTAAGCATATAAAGCAAACACTGAAAAACTACAGAAAGAAATAAACAACTCAATGATAGTAGGGTATTTCAATAATCTGCTTTCAATAATGATAAAAACATCCCCACAGAGGATCAATAAGAAGAGACTATATGAACAATATTACAGAGCAAATGGACCTAACAGACATTTATAGAACATTCTACCCAACATCAGTAGAATATATATTCTTCTCACGTACACATGGAACATTCTCAAGAATAGATCACAAAACAAGTCTTAACATATTTAAGAAAATTGAAATCAAAACAAATTTTTTTTTTCTGACCAAGATGGAATAAAACTAGAAATCAATAGAAGGAGAACAGGAGAATTTACAAATATGTGGAAACAAAACAATACACACATGAACAACCAGTAAGTCAAAGAATAAACCAAAAGAGAATTTAGTAATTAGCTGGAGACCAAAAAAAAAAAAAAAAAAAAAAAAAAAAAAAAAAAAAAAAAAAAAAAAAAAAAAAAAAAAAAAAAANAGAAAGAGAGACAGAGAGAACATAATGTACCAAAATACATTTGATGTAACAAAAGCAGTACTAAAAGGGAAGTTCATAGAAATAAAAACCTACATTAAAAAAGAAGCCATATAAAATAAACAACCTAACTCTACACATCAAGAATGCTGGAGAAAGAAGAAAACTAATCCCAAAGTTACTAGAAAGAATGAAGAGATAAAGATTGGGGCAGAAATAAACAAAATAAAGAAAATCAATGGAAAAAATACCAATAAAACTAAGAGTTGTTTTCAATTTATTTTAAAGATCAACAAAACTAACATCTTTTGGGGCACCTGGGTGGCTCAGTCAGTTAAGCGTCTGCCTACAACTCAGGTCATGATCTCAGGGTCCTGAGATTGAGCCCCACGTAGGGCTCTTTGCTCAGCTGGGAGTCTGCTTCTCCCTCTCACTCTCCCTCTGTGCTTTCCCTCATTCTCTCTCTCTCTCAAATAAATAATAAAATCTTAAAAAAAAACAAAAAACACTAACAAATCTTTAGCAAGACTCAAGGGGAAAAAAGACAGAAGATTCAAAATTAAGAATGAAAGAGGAAACATTATGTCACCACCAAAGTGAAAATAATCATAAGAGACTACTATGAACAATCTGTCTTGCATGCCGAAAGAAGTGACTAACACAGAAAAAAATGGATAAATTTCTAAAAATATAACATCTGTAAAGACCGAATCATGAAGAAATAGAAAATCTGAACCGACCACTAGAGAGTAAAAAGTTTGAAACAATAATGAAAAACTTCCTAATAAAGAAAGTCCTAAATCAGATGCCTTCACTAGTAAATTCTACCAAAAATTTAAACCAGAATACAAATCATTTCAAGCTTTTCCAAAAATTGAAGAGAAATGAGCAAACCTAAAATCATATTACAAGGCCAGCGTTATTGTGATACCATGACCAGAAAAAGAAAGAAAAAAACTACAGTCTAGTATCTCTGATGAACATAAATGCAAAAACCCTCTATAAAATACTAGCAAACCAAATTCAACAGCAATTTAAAAGGGTCAACATGATCAAGTGGGATTTATCCTCCTGGAATGCAATGGTGGCTCAACAGATGAAAATCAATCTATGTGACGCACCACACTAATAAAGGATAAAAATAAATCATCATCTCAATAGATGAAATAAAAGACCTCAAAAACCATCAACAGTCTTGCATGATAAAAATTCTCACAAATCAGAAAGGAAAAATTAAATTTGTGTCTGTTTGTTGATTACATGATCTTATACACAGAAAACCCTAAAACTCCCCCCCTACACACACACACACACACACACACACACACACACACACACAAACTGCTTGAATTAATAAACAAATTCAGTAAGGCTGCAGGACATAAAATCTACATCCAAAAATCAGTTGTGTTTCTATACACTAACAATAAACTATGTGAGAAGGAAATTAAGAAAACAATCCCATTTACAATAGCATTGTAAGAAATAAAACATTGAGTAATAAACCCAACCAAGAAGATGAAAGACTTGTACAATGAACACTATATAGCTCTACTAAAATAAATAAAAGAAGGCATAAATGAATGGAAAGACATCCCATATTCATGGATTGCAGGAAGCATTGTTGTTAAAATGTCCATCCTACCCAGTTATATATATATTCAATACAATACCTATCAAAATTCCAATGGCATTTTTACAGAAACAAAAAAAAATTCAAATTCATATGGAGCCAAAAGGACCCTAAATAGCCAAAATAATCTTGAAAAAATATAACAAAGCTGGAGGCTTCCACGTCTTAATTTTAAAGCACATTACAACACAGTATGGTACTAAATAAAGACATAATACTGCCGAAACAGAATAGAGAGCCCAGAAATAGTCAACTAATCTTTGACAAGAGTGCCAAAAGAATACACATTAGGAATAGTCTCTTCAACAAACTGTGCTGTGAAAACTGGCTATCTACATGCAAAAAAAAAAAAAAAAATTGTGCCCTAATCTTGCCCCATACACAAAGAGATTAAACACTTAAACATAAGACTGAAAATTATAAAGCTCCTAGAAAAAAAACAAATAGGAGAGTGCAATAACATTGACATTGCTCCTGGGAATAATTTCTTGGATAGGACACCAAAAGCCCTATCCCCTCCCAGGGGTTACAAAAGCAAAAATAGACAAGTAGGACTCTATCATACTTAAAAGCTTCTGCACAGTAAAGTAAGTAATCAACAGAGTGAAAGGCAACCTATGGAACCATATATTTATGGGGTTAATATTGAAAATATATAAGGAACTCATGTAACTCAATAGCATAAAGTCAACAAATCTGATTTTTAAAATAAGTAATTGATTGGAACACACATTTCTCCAAAAAAGACATATAAATGGCAAACAGGTATATGAAAAGATACTGTACATCACTAACCATGAGAGAAATGCAAATTAAAACCATAATGAGATAACACCTCACACTTGTGAGGGTAACCATTATAATAAACAAAAGAAAAAGAAAAAGAAAACAACAAATGTTAGCAAGAGTTTGGAGAAACTGTAATCCTTTCTGCACTGCTGGTGGAAATGTAAAATGTTGTCGATTCTATGAAAAATATTGTGGGGGTTCTTCAAAAAAATTAAAATAAAACTACCATATCATCGAGTAATCCCCCTTCTATATATTAATCCAAAATAATTGAAATCAGAATCTTGAAGAAATACTTACACTCCCATGTTCTTTCAAGATTTTTTCACAATAGCCAAAAGCTAAAAACAAACTAAATGTCAATTAATTAATGAATGGATAAAGGAAATATGGAATGTACCTACAATAGAATATTATTCAGCTGTATAAAAAAGGAAATCTTACAATATGCTATATGAATGAACCTTGAGGACACTATGCTAAATTAAGTAAACCAGTCAAAGAAGGGCAAATCCTGCATGATTCCATAATATGAGGTACTGAAAGTATTCGAACTTCCCAAAGCAGAAAGTAGAATGGCAGTTTCCAGGTGGAGTTGATAGTAGTGGGAGGTGCTCAAGTGCTATAAAGTTTTAGTCATGCTAGATGAAAAAGTTTTCGATCTGCTCTTTAACATTGTGTTTGTGGTGAATACTGTCTTGTATACTTACAAATTTAAGAAGGTAGATCTCACATTACACGTTTGTGGTTTTTTTTAAGCAGAATTATAGGAAACAACATTTCGCCATTCCTTCTAAGCGTACTGAAGAAAGTCAGATGCGATTTAAAAAGGAAAGATCCAATTGCAAAAAGTGCCTTACACACTTTCTTCATAACTCTTTCATTGTGAAAGTTAAAGTTGCAAAGAAAATGAGGTAGAATGAATATCCAGGATTTTCTGGGTTATCTGTTAACTCTTGAGGACACTAAAATAATTGCACACATTGGAAACTCAGTAATAAAGATTTTCTGTAATCATCCAAAGTTGACACACTCTCTCACTCATGCTCCTCCCACAATGGCTGTTTTTCAGATCAAGGTGCCAACTTCTGGTTTTGAGATGTTTGCATATGACGCCTTTGCCTGGAAAGCCCTTACCCCCAGTTCCTGACTTCTGCTCCTTCATATGTCTGGTCTCAGGTTTACTGTAATAGATGAGAAGAGAATGTCTAGACTATCCACTATGCATTGTCTTCCATGTTACTGTCTTTTATTTCACTTTATTGTATTATCACAATTTGTAGTTATTTCTGTATTTATTAATGTATTGATTGCTAGTATCTCAACCAGGCTGTAAGTTTCACGAATAT
Source organism: Ailuropoda melanoleuca (assembly GCF_002007445.2). NCBI lineage: Eukaryota > Metazoa > Chordata > Mammalia > Carnivora > Ursidae > Ailuropoda > Ailuropoda melanoleuca. Next base: position 65,098,216 of record NC_048220.1, on the reverse strand, counting down.
TAGATACTGGTTCTTTCTTATTGTTGTTTTCCTCTCATCATCTCTGAATTTCCAACACGTGAAATAAAGCAGTGCTTATCAAACTTCAATATGCCTAAGAATTTCCTGAAGTTCTTTTTTTCTTTCAGCTTTATTATGGTATAATTGATAAATAAAATTATAAGATGTTTAAAGTATAAATTATGATGATTTGATATACATTGTGGAAGGATTCACCCAATCTAGTTAATGAACATCACCTACCATCCTCCCTTCACTCTTTCTTTCTTGTGAGAACTAAGTTCTATTCTCTCGACAAATTTCAATTATGCAATCCAGGGTAACCAACTATAGTTACCATATTATACATTAGACCCTCAGACCTTATTCATTCTATAGCTGCAAGAACTTGGGTTTCTTGTTATAATGCATATTCTTTTTCGGTAAGTTTAGGGTGAGCTCCCAAATTATAGATTACTCAGAAGTTCCAAGCAGATGCTTACTGGTCTGCTGGCGCAAGGACCACAAACTGAGCAGCAAGAATCTAGTGCATTGAAATGATTAAATAGATACATCTTGACTGGATTCATGAGTGAAAAATTTTTTAAAAAAGAAATACTACAAACAATTCTAACTTCAAGAATAGAATCAAGAAGTTGATGTTTTTTAACTATGATGACATTTACCAATTGCTCATTAGTAACAATATCATGGCCATTAATTTTTTCAGTTAAGAGCTTAGGTACTATGCAGCTCCCAGGCAACAATATTGCGGAGTCAATAAATGATCCAGCAGAAGTTACTTTTATAGTACCTTGAAGAGAAGAATAATTTAGAATACTATATGCTGTTTGTGTTATTGTCTTAGAGCATACCATTACCTGATCTAAATTTTGGCAACAGCTAAAATCTTCTTTAAACATTTTAAGGAGTTAATCCCTTATTTAGCTTCACGATAAAACAGTTTGTCAAAATGAAGATTGCCTATTTTAACTTAATAAAAGTTGCTTGGATGAATAAATAATTAAGTGCCTATTATGTGCCAGAAAATTTAGTAGTTAAAAATTTATGGATTAATAGAGCACAGTTTGTAACTTCTATAAGATTTCACAGTCAAAGAGGGGAGGCATAAAATAATGCAATTACAACCTTTTATAGCAGTATGAATAAGGCAACCTGGGAACCAAAGGGAGGGAAGAATTTACCTAAGACTAGTGAGGTCAAGAACTTGGTGAGAGCAATTAGTTTAACTTGAGTTTTTAAGAATGACTCAGTCATTTTTAAGAATGACTCAGAATTCTTAAAAATGACTAGACTAGGTTATGCAAATGCTATGACACTGAAGGAAAAAAAAATGTACTGAAACAGAAAACAAGGCCACAAAGACCAGGATGCATTGTCTGAGTAAAAACCCTGGGTCCTGCAAAAACAGGTTCAGATCACAGAAACCTCTTTGGTTCACATGAATGGTTTTGGACTTTATCTTGCAAGTGAGCAATATTCAACATGTGTTTCCCTGCAGCACATAGGACAGATGATATTTATATACACAACTCAACGGCATGGGCAGAGCCAAGGTTAGTGTAATTCCTTGCACTCCATCTAAGTCGATGCTTTACCATATAAGAAATCATACCAAAAAAAGTGAAAATGTGGGATTATCATAATTTTTATTCTCCCTAAATTGATTTAGTGAAGTAAATCATTCTCAAAATGATACAACTCTATAAGAAAAATCAGAAATAAGCAACTTCATGTTACCTTTAAGGAGCTAGACTAAGAACACACAAAAACCCCAAAGGAGCAGAAAAAGAATAAAGATTTCAGCAGAAATAAATGATATAAAAACAAAAAAATAATAGGACAAATCTGTAAAACCAGGAGCTGGTTCTTTGAAAAGATCGACAAAATTGATAACCTCTAGCCAGATTCATTAAAAAAAAGGGAGGGTGAGGGAGAGAGAGAGAACTCAAACAAAATCACTAATGAAAGAGGAGAAATAACAACCAACACCACAGAATACAAACAAATATAAGGGAATATTATGAAAAATTATATGCCAACAGATTGGATAAGTTAGAAGAAATGGATACATTCTTAGAAACATCTAACTTCCCAAATTGAAGCAGGAAGAAATAAAAAATTTGAACAGACTGATTACAAGCAATGAAATTGAATCAGTAATCAGAGAACTCCCAATGAACAAAAGTCCAGGACCAGACAGTTACACAGACAAATTCAACCAAATATCAAAAAAAAAAAAAAAAGTAATACCCATTTGTCTCAAACCATTCCAAAAACATAGAAGAGGAAGGAAAACTTCCAAATTCATTCTATGAGACCAGCATTACCCTATTATCAAACCCAGATAAAAACACCACCCACAAAAAAAGAGAACTACAGGCCAATATCTCTGATGAACATAGACACAAAAAAACCACAACAAAGTACTAGCAAGCTGATTCTAACAATACATTTTAAAAAAATCATTCACAATCAAGTGGGATTTATTTCTGGGATGCAACGGTGGTTCAATATTCGCAAATAAATCTACATGATACATTAACATCCATAAACCATGCGACCATTTCAATAGATGCAAAAAACGCATCTGACAAAGTACAACATCCATTCATGATAAAAACCTTCAACAAAATGGGTTTAGAGGGAACATACCTCAACATAATAAAGGCCATATATGAAAATCCCACAACATCATACCAAATGGGAAAAACTGAGAGCTTTTCCCCTAAGGTCAAGAAAAAGACAAGGATGTCCACTCTCACCACTTTCATTCAACATAGTACTGGCCAGAATAATCAGACAACAAAAGGAAATACAAGACATCCATATTGGTAAAGAAGAAGTAAAACTTTCACTATTTGCAGGTAACATGATACTACATACAGAAAACCCTAAAGATTCCACCAAAAAATTGTTAGAACAGATAAATGAATTCAGTACAGGTACAGGATAAAAAATCAATACACACAAATCAGTTGCATTTCTATACACTAATAATGATGGGGCAGAAAAAGAAATTAAGAAAACTATCCCATTTAAAATTGCACCCCCAAATAACAAAATACCTAGAAATAAACCACAAAGGTGAAGAACATGTACTCTATAAAACACTGATGAAGGGGGTTGAAGAGGACAGCAAGTATTCAATATTTATGCTCATGGTTGGGAAGAACAAATACTGTTTAAATGTCTCTATTACCCAAAACAACCTACATATTAAATGCAATCCCTCTCAAAATACCAACAGCATTTTTCACAGAACTAAAAAAAAAACAAAAACAAACAAACAAAAAATCCTAAAATTTAAATGGAACCACAAAAGACCCTGAATAGCCAAAGCAATCCTGGGGGAAAAAAAAAAAACCACAAAAACAGAAACAAAAACCCACAGAACTGTAGGTATCACAATTCCAGACATGAAGTTCTATTACAAAGCTACAGTGATCAAGACAATATAGTACTGGTACAGAGGGGCGTTCCAAGATGGCGGAGGCGCAGGAGACCAAAAGTTTATCTGGACCCAGGAATTCAGCTAGAGAGCTACCAAACCATTCTGAATACCTATGAACGCAACTGGAGAATGAAGAAAAGAGTAGCAGAAACTCTCTGAACAGAAAAGAGACCACTTTCTGCAAGGAGGAGAAAAGATGGTGGAGGAGTAGGAGACCTTTCTCAGCTGGTCCCCTGAGTCAAGGTGGATACCTACAAGACCATCCTGAGCACCCACAGAATCAGCCTGAGACGCAGGAAGATACACCTGGATCTCTACAAATGAACATCTCCAGTGCTGAATATTGAGGTACAAAGCGGGGAGCCATGAATCAGTGCACAGATATGAGAAGATAAGCAGAAGGTGGAGGGAGCCGCCGTGTTCGGGTGCCAGGAAGCGGTAGCCACCTACACAGGGGAGCAGGCGAACTCGCGGACCGGACCAGCACCTGAGAGCAGACTGAGACCATGAGCCTGGGAACGCGCATGCGACCAGACTGAAAAACCAGGCTCTGGAGCGCTCACTGGAACCAGACTAAAACTGGACGGTCAGGAGCGCGCACGCGTCCAAACTGAAAACCGGAGCTCCAGAGCGCACACTCGATCTAGACTGAAACCGAGAGCTTGGGAGTGCAGGCGTGACCAGACTGACAACCGGAGCTCCAGAGTGCTCTCTGGAACCAGATTGATACTGGGAGCTCGGGAGCATGGGTGCGACCAGACTGAAAACCAGCGTTCCGGAGCGCACACGAACCACACTGAAACAGGGTCCTGGGGAGTGCGTGGGAAGCGGGGCGGTTGGCGGTGTTAGAAGCACTAGGACAGAGATGAGCTGGCCCTGGAAGCAAGGGCTGGGATAGCTGCTGTGGGGTGCACATCTGGGATGCTGCGGGGTTTTTAGCAGCACCAACAGAAACAGAGTTAAAGTGGCCAAGAGAGCTCAGTGGAGAGCAAACTGCGATCTCTCTGTTCTGAGACAGAGGCTAGGATACGGCAACTGCTGCTCTAGCTCTCCAAAGAGGCACAGAAAAAAGCCAGGGAAAGCCGCCAGAGAACAAAAGCCCAGAAATACCAGCTCACATTGTGCCCATCCCCATCCCCCCTCACAGGGGATGGGGCAACTCTACCCAAACAGGGTTGCCTGAGTATCAGTGCGGCAGGCCCCTCCCCCAGAAGGCAGGCTGAAAAATCAAGAAGCCCACATCCCTAAGGTCCCTATAAAACAAGTGAACACTGCCTGGGTCCTGATCAATAATTTGGGCCCTGGACAACCCCGCAACCTCTCCTCATCACAATGACAAGGAGGAGAAATCCCTCCCAGCAAAGAAAAGATAACAAGTCTGTGGCCTCTGCCACAGAACTGATGGATATGGATATAACCAAATTGTCAGAAATGGAGTTCAGAGTAACAATGGTCAAGATGATGTGTAGGCTTGAAAAAACTATTAATGAAAATCTTGACAAGAATATAGACTCTCTAGGGGCACCTGGGTGGCACAGCGGTTAAGCGTCTGCCTTCGGCTCAGGCCGTGATCCCGGCGTTATGGGATCGAGCCCCACATCAGGCTCCTCCGCTATGAGCCTGCTTCTTCCTCTCCCACTGCCCCTGCTTGTGTTCCCTCTCTCGCTGGCTGTCTCTATCTCTGTCCAATAAATAAATAAAAAATCTTAAAAAGAAAAAAAGAATATAGACTCTCTAAGGGCAGAAATGAGAGCTAGTCTGGCAGAAATTAAAAATGCTATGAATAAAATGCAGTCTAAACTGGACGCTCTGACAGCCAGGGTAAATGAAGCAGAAAAACGAATTAGCGAATTGGAGGATGGGATGGTAGAAGAGAAAGTTAAAACAGAAACTTGCCTCAAAAAAAATCCAATCTCAAGAATATAGATTACGGGAGATTACTGACTCAATGAAATGTTCCAATGTCAGAATCATAGGCATCCCCAAGGGGATGGAGAAAGAGAGGGGTCTAGAGGAGATATTTGAACAAATTGTAGCTGAGAACTTTCCTAATCTGGCAAAGGAAACAAGCATTCGTGTCCAAGAAGCAGAGAGGACCCCTCCCAATGTCAATGAGAACATACCTACACCACGTCATGTCATAGTGCAATTCACAAATATTAGATCCAAGGATACAGTATTGAAAGTGGCCAGAGGGAAGAAAATCCCTATGTACAGAGGGAAAAATATCAGAATAATGTCAGACCTGTCTACAGAGACCCGGCAGGCCAGGAATGGTTGGAAGGGTATTTTCAAAGCTCTATCTGAGAAGAACATGCAGCCGAGGATCCTTTATCCAGCAAGGCTGTCATTCAGAATTGATGGAGAGATAAGGACTTTACAGGATCAGAAGAAACTGAAGGAATTCGCAAGCACCAAACCAGCCCTACATGAGCTATTAAGGGGGTACTATAAAAGTAAGAAGTCCCCAAGAGTGATACAGAACAGAAATTTACAATCTATGGAAACAAAGACTTCACAGGCAACATGACATCATTAAAATCATATCTCTCAATAATCACTCTCAGTGTGAATGGCCTAAATGCTCCCATAAAATGCCACGGGGTTGCAGATTGGATAAAAAGACATGACCCATCCATTTGCTGTCTACAAGAGACTTATCTTGAACCTAAAGACACATCCAGACTGAAAGTGAAGGGATGGAAAACCATTTTTCATGCCAGTGGACCTCAAAAGAAAGCTGGGGTAGCAATTCTCATATCAGACAGATTAGATTCTAAACTAAAGACTGTAGTTAGAGATACAGAAGGACACTATATGATTCTTAAAGGATGTATCCAACAAGTGGATATGACAATTATTAATATCTATGCCCCCAACAGAGGAGCAGCTAGATACACAAGCCAACTCTTAACCAGAATAAAGAGACATATAGATAATAATACGTTAATAGTAGGGTACCTCAACACCCCATTCTCAGCAATAGACAGATCACCTAAGCAGAAAATCAACAAAGAAACAAGAGCATTGAATGACATCCTGGACCAGATGGACCTCATAGATATATATAGAACACTACAGCCCAGAACAACAGAATACACATTCTTTTTGAATGCACATGGAACTTTCTCCAGAATAGACCATATACTGGGTCACAAAACAGGACTCAACTGATACCAAAAGACTGAGATTATTCCTTGCACATTCTCAGACCACAATGCTTTGAAACTGGAACTCAATCACAAGGAAAAATTTACAAGAAACTCAAACACTTGGAAAATAGAACCATCCTGCTCAAGAATGATTGGGTAAACCAGGAAATTAAAAATCAGTTAAATAATTCCTGGAAACCAATGAGAATGAAGACACATTGGTCCAAAACCTGCGGGACACTGCAAAGGCGGTCCTAAGGGGAAAATACAGCCATCCAAGCCTCACTCAAGAGAATAGAAAAATCTAAAATCCAGTTTTTACACTCTCACCTCAAGAAGCTGGAGCTGGAACAGAAGAACAGGCCTAACCCACACACGAGAAGGCAGGTGATCAAGATTAGAACAGAGATCAATGATTTAGAAACCAAGAGAACAGTAGAGCAGATCAACAGAACTAGAAGCTGGTTCTCTGAAAGAATAAATAAGATCGATAAGCCACTGGCTAGACTTATTCAAAAGAATAGAGAAAGGACACAAATTAATAAAATTATGAATGAAAGGGGAGAGATCACAACCAACACCAATGAAATAGGAAGGATCATTAGAAATTTTTATCAACAATTTTATGCCAATAAATTAAACAACCTGGAAGAAATGGATCCCTTCCTGGAAACCTATAAACTACCAAGACTGAAACAGGAAGAAATTGATTATTTAAACAGACCGATTAATTATGAAGAGATTGAAGAAGTGATCAAAAACCTCCCCAAAAACAAGAGTCCAGGGCCTGATGGATTCCCCGGGGAATTCTACCAAACATTCAAAGAAGAAATAATACCTATTCTCCTGAAGCTGTTTCAAAAAATAGAAACAGAAGGAAAAGTACCAAACTCATTCTATGAGGCCAGTATTACCTTGATCCCCAAACCAGGCAAAGACCCCATCAAAAAGGAGAATTACAGACCGATTTTCCTGATGAATATGGACGCCAAAATCCTCAACAAGATCCTAGCTAATAGTATCCAACAGTGCATTAAAAGGATTATCTTTCAAGACCAAGTGGGATTCATCCCTTGGATGCAAGGGTGGTTCAATATTTGCAAATCGATCAGTGTGATAGCTCATATCAACAAGAAAAGACTCAAGAAGGATATGATCCTCTCAATTGATGCACAAAAAGCATTTGACAAAATACAGCATCCTTTCTTGATTAAAACCCTTCAGAGTATAGAGATAGAGGGTACATTCCTCAATTTCCTAAAAACCACCTATGAAAAGCCTACAGCAAATATCATTCTCAACGGGGAAAAGCTGAAAGCCTTTCGCTTAAGATCAGGAACACGACAAGGATGCCCATCCTCGCCATTACTATTCAACATAGTACTAGAAGTCCTTGCAACAGCAATCAGACAACAGAAAGGGATAAAAGGTAAACAAATCAGCAAAGAAGAAGTCAAATTATCTCTCCTCGCAGATGACATGATACTTTATATAGAAAACCCAAAAGATTCCCCCCAAACTACTAGAACTTATAGAAAAATTCAGTAATGTGGCGGGATACAAAATCATTGCTCAGAAATCAGTTGCATTTCTATATATGAACAATGAGACTGAAGAAATTGAAATTAGGGAATCCATTCCATTTACAAAAGCACCAAAAATCATACATTATCTTCGAATTAAGTTAACCAGACACGTTGGGGCGCCTGGGTGGCACAGCGGTTGAGCGTCTGCCTTCGGCTCAGGGCGTGATCCTGGCATTATGGAATCGAGCCCCACATCAGGCTCCTCCGCTATGAGCCTGCTTCTTCCTCTCCCACTCCCCCTGCTTGTGTTCCCTCTCTCACTGGCTGTCTCTATCTCTGTCGAATAAATAAATAAAATCTTAAAAAAAAAAATGTTAACCAGAGACGTAAAGGATCTATATTCCAGAAACTACAAATCACTCTTGAAAGACATTGAAGAAGACACAAAAAGATGGAAACATATTCATTGCTCATGGGTCAGAAGAATAAACATAGTTAAATGTCTATGCCACCCAGAGCAATCTACACTTTCTATGCCATCCCAATCAAAATACCAATGACATCTTTCAAAGAACTGGAACAAACAGCCCTTAAATTTGTGTGGAACCAGAAAAGGCCCTGAATCACCAAGGAATTACTGAAAAGGAAAAACAAAACTAGGGGCATCACGTTGTCCGATTTCAAGCTATACTACGAAGTTGTGATCACAAAGATAGCATGGTACTGGCACAGAAACAGACACACAGACCAATGGAACAGAATAGGGAACCCAGAAATGGACCCTTGGCTCTTTGGGCAACTAATCTTTGACAAAGCAGGAAAAAACATCCAGTGGATAAAAGACAGACTTCCATAAATGGTGCTGGGAAAATTAGACAGCTATATGCAAAAGAATGAAACTTGACCGCTCTCTCACACCATACACAAAGATAAACTCTAAATGGATGAAAGACCTCAATGTGAGACAGGAATCCATCAAAACTATAGAGGAGAACATAGGCTGCAACCTCTTTGACATCGGGCACAGCAACTTTTTTCATGACCCATCTCCAAAGACAAGAGAAACAAAAGAAAAAATGAACTTGTGTGACTTCATCAAGATAAAAAGCTTCTGCACAGCCAAGGAAACAGTCAAAAAAACTAAGAGGCGGTCCAAGGAATGGGAGAAGATATTTGCAAATGACACTAAAGATAAAAGACTGGTATCCAAGATCTACAAAGAACTTCTCAACTCAATACATGGGAAGCAAATAATCAAATCAAAAAATGGGCAGAAGATATGAACAAACACTTTTCCAATGAAGACATACAAATGGCTAACAGATACATGAAAAAATTATTAGCAGGGAAATTCAAATCAAAACCACCTTGAGATACCACATTACACCAGTTAGAATGGCAAAAATTGACGAGGCAGGACACAACAAATGTTGGAGAGGACGTGGAGAAGGGATCCCTCTTACACTGTTGGTGGGAATGCAAGTTGGTACAGCCACTTTAGAAAACAGTGTGGAGGTCCCTTAAAAAGTAAAAAATTGAGCTACCCTATGATCCAGACATTGCACTACTGGTATTTACCCCAAAGATACAGACATAGTGAAAAGAAGGGCCATATGCACTCCAATATTCATAGCAGCATTGTACACAATAGCTAAATTGTGGAAGGAGCTGAGATGCCCTTCAACAGATGACTGGATTAAGAAGCTGTGGTCCATATATACAATGGAATATTACTCAGCCATCCGAAAGAACGATTACACAACATTTGCAGCAACATGGATGGCACTGGAGGAGATTATGCTAAGTGAAATAAGTCAAGCAGAGAAAGACAATTATAATACGGTTTTACTCATTTATGGAACATAAGAAATAGGAAGATTGGTAGGAGAAGGAAGGGAAGAATGAAGGGGGGAAAACAGAAGGGGCAAGGAACAATGAGAGACTGTGGACTCTGGGAAACAAACTGAGGGCTTCAGAGGCGAGGGGGGTGGGGTATTGGGATAGGCCAGTGATGGGTATTAAGGAGGGAACATATTGCATGGTTCACTGGGTGTTATACACAAATAATTAATCATGGAACATCGCATCAAAAACTGGGCATGTATTGTATGGTGATTAATATAACAAAATAAAAATTATTTAAAAAAAAGCAATATAGTACTGGTACAGAAATAGACACATAGATTAAGGGAATAGAACAGAGCAACCAAAAATAAACCTACAATTATTTGGTTCATTAATCTTTAGCAAAAGAGTTGGGAATATGCGATGGGAAAAAGTCTCGTCAACAAATCGTGTTAAAACTGGACAGCAACAGGTAAAAGAATGAAACTTGACCACTATTTTCACCTTACACAAAAAGAAACTCAAAATGGATTAAGGACCTAAATGTGAGACCTGAGGCCATAAAAATCCTGGAAGAGAACAAACGCAGTAATTTCTCTGACATCAATAGCAACATTTTTTCTACCTGTCTCCTGAGTAAAGGGAAATAAAAGCAAAAACAAACTATTGGGACTACATCAAAATTAAAAGCTTCTGCACAATGAAGGAAATAATCAACAGAACTAAAAGGCAACCTACTGAATCGATGAAGGTATTTTCAAATGACATATCCAATAAAGGGTTAGTATTCAAAATATATAAAGAACTGGTACAACTCAATACCCAAAAACAAATCATCCAATTAAAAAACAGGAAGAAAACATGAAAAGACATTTCTCCAAAGAAGACATATAAATGGCCAATAGACACATGAAAAGGTGCTCAACATCACTAACAGGGAAATACACATCAAAACTACAAAGACATATCACCTCACACCAGTCCAAAGGGCTAAAATGAATAAAGCACAAGTAAGAAGTGTCGGTAAGCAATCAATCAATCATGGAACACAACATCAAAAACTCGTGATGTACTGTATGGTGACTAATATAACATAATAAAAAATTTTTTAAAAAAGTGTCAGTAAGGATATGGAGAGAAAGGAACCCTCCTGCACTGTTGGTAGGAATGCAAACTGCTGCAGCCACTGTGGCAAAAAGTATCGAGTTTCCTCAAAAATTTAAAAGTAGACCTACCTTATGATCCAGGAATCACACTACTAGGTATTTACCCCCAAAATACAAAAACACTAATTCAAAGGGATACATGCACTCCTTGTTTATAGCAGCGTTATTTACAATACACAAATTACTGAAGCAGCCCAAGTGTCCATCAATAGATGAATGGATAAAGAAGACATGGTGTGTGTGTGTGTGTGTGTGCGTGTGCGTACACACACAATGGAATATTATTCAGTCTTGAATGAAGTCCTGCCATTTGCAACAACATAAATAGAGCTAGAGAGTATAATGATGAGTTAAATAAGTCAATCAGAGAAAGATAAATACCATATGATTTCACTCATATGTGGAAGTTAAGGGAAAAAATCAGCAAAGTGAAAAAAAAAAAGAGAGAGAGAGAGAGACAAACCAAGAAACTGTCTCTTAACTATAGAGAATAAACTAATAGTTACCAGAGAGGAGGTAGGTGGGGGGGATTAGTGAAATAGGGGGTGAAATAGTGAATAATGGGGATTAAAGAAGACACCGTGATGAGCACTGAGTAATATATAGAATTGTTGAACTATTATATTGTATACCTGAAACTAATATAACTCTATACGTTAACTATACTGGAGTTGAAATTTTAAAAAATTTTAAATGGTACACCTTTGAGTCTAACATATCATATTACTGTGCCTTTATCAGCACAGCTTTCTAAATTGATGCTACATTGAAAACAAGGGCACTATATATTTTAGGTAGACTGTACATGATCATTATTTTAAGGAAAGGGCACTTTGTCGGCGGTGAGAAAAAATGAAATGGTGAGTATAAGGGGTGGAGTGAGAATCATCACACAGTGATTCTCAGTAAAGATAAGATACATCTATAGGCTTGTAGATTGACATGAAGGACACCAGGAATTGGCCAACTCTACCCCTATTTCCAATCACATTTTCCTATCTTCATAATAGTAGATAAGAAAATAATACCCACTTAACTTGTCTTTCCTGAAACAAGGGGTGTGCCTGTGAGACTTTAAGTTAATAAACATAAATCTCAGTCACCTGAGACTTCTGGGAGAGATTTCTTTATTCAAGGTGCATACTGCTAAAGCTTCCTCCTGCCTCATCCTACCTGTGTCAAATAATGACTTAATTCCTGAAATGGCATAACCACCATGTGTCCATAATTTCTAAGAAAATTGCTAAAAGCTGATAGCCTTGAGTTTTCTATAGCAGCCCTCCTCCAGGATTCTTATGTTAAAAACAAAATGAAAACTCCTATTTATTTAAGTTATTGCATATTGAGCTCATTGTTCCTTGTATGTAACAGGAGATGCTTCTGAATATAAAAGTGGGACTTTAAATTATATGAGACTCCCATGTGTGGGTATTCTGATACATTCCTTCCCATCCTGATGAGACATGCCTTATTGTAAATCATTGCTTTAGTAACCCACTGTTATTGACGGGAGCATGTTATATCTTTTAGTAGAGATGGGTTGGGGGAGGGGAAGCTCAGCAATAATTTGTTGCAAGGTTATTAGAATAGTTAAAATGGAAAAAGACAACTCTACAGTATTACCAGTGAGATGTAAAGAAAGGAAATGAAGAGAAGCAATAAATATTAAGGGTACTAAAAGAAATACATTCTTGGTTTGGGAATTATAGAATTAAGGTATTTGTGGATTATCAACAGATGATGTTCAGTTGTCTTTGGGAAATAGAATTCTGATGCTCATGAAAGATAATGGACACTCAATGCTGATGTGAAAAATTGTTATTATTTAGGAAAGGACAGTTTCACTTACAGTCCATGGTCCAAATGATTCCACAATTTAATTTTAACATATTCTTAAAAATTGAATAGGTTGACACTTATTAGACATCCGCCTACCAATACAGAGTTTTAGAACCAGGTATAAACATGGAAACATCCAGTTTACTTGACATATATACAGTGCCTATAATAAAATGGGAGTGGTCTCACTAATTTGTTTGGGTAAAAGAGATATTGTTTGTTCACACCAGCACTGCATTTGATCTATGAAAGGTATAAACTAGTTTCATACATCTATTCATACATCTGTTTAACAAATAAGCTTATAGTCAAATAGTAAATACAAATACTAACCAAATAATTACCTAATGTAAAATTACAACTGCATTAATCACGGAGGGAATTTAAGAAAACAGTGCTAAAAAAATAGAAGTCTGTATTATTATTATTAAGTAATTTGACCTCTGAAGGAGATGAGATAGTGCGTCATTGAGAAATTCTAAAAAAATGGCCAAGATCTGAAGCTTAGCTAGTAGTTACAGAGCTGGGGTGGGGTGTGGAGAGTTTCAGGCATAGAAAGCATACTTGCAAAGACCTTATAGCGGGAAGGAACGGAGAAATAAGAGAAATACAGAAAGCCACTAGGATTGCCATGCAATTAAGGCTGGAAAAGTTAGTAATGACCATGATGACTGGTTCAGGATTTGGGGGGCCTGTGAAAGAATTTGTGCTTATCTTACAGCATTGGGAAAACCACTAAAGGTTTATACACGGGTTATGATGGATAAGCTAATCAAGATTGAATTCCCTTGTGTTCTTGCCCTTCATTATTCTTAATTTGTGAAAAATAATTCTATCAAAAATACTATTAAGAGCTACTATTATTTATAAACTATTTATATATCATCTTCAAGAAGGATATAAGTAGGAATAAAAATAATTTTTTATTTTAATGATCATATTGATAAGTCATAGAAATCAAGCATCTAAAATTAGTGCCAGCAATATTAAAGAGTTAAAATAAAATTAAAAAGAGAAACAACAACAAAAGATACTCACACCCACATTCAAATGAGGAATAAAGTTGAGATTATCACATCAACACAACAGAAGATATGTATGGGTAAAGGCAGAGTGAATTAATTGAGGAAGTAGGTATATCTACTTCTATAGCCTGAGCCTAAACAGCAGAAGCATTGCTTCTTTGCAACTATGGTTTGGTGAGCTAAAGTTGAAAGATGATAAATATGCATTAAATTTTAACAAACTGACTTGAAAATGTTGTATCACAACATCTCGGTGAGCTCTATTCTAAGAAGGAAACACTACAAATGCCTGGCTTATAAACAAGTTCAAGTTCAATGGAAGATAAGATTTTAGAAAAGGATAAAGAAAAGGGAAAGACATAAAGTCACAGTTACAGCAGATGTAACATGAGCATGAATCATTACTTAAGTAACGGTGTCTTTATTCATGAAATATTGTTTCAGAATGAATGTGCATTACTAAGTATCTCTTTCATCAGGAGATCCTAATTTTAAGAAGTAACAAATCGTGTCCTTATCAAAACCACACATGGAATTTGGGTGAGAAAATGTATGAAATATCTGGTTTGTTGTCTAAATGCTGGCAATATTTGGCCATAGTCTCTTTCATGAAAATGCTGAGAAATGATCCTGAAACAATGATAGTCTACAGCTAGAGTCCGATTTTAAGATACATCTAAAGAGAGCTACATCCCACAGTTCTTAAGTTTAAGCCTATCTATTCAAATACTGCAAATTGTATCAAATTGCTTATTGACTACCAGAAGACGATATATGTCTCTATATATGCATAGAATAAAAAAAAAATAGTTCAATTTATTTACCATTTTCTATGTGACATCTCCTATAATATTCACAACCACACTTTAAAGTGTTGTTTTTATTTTACAGAGGGAAATGTGGCTCAGAAAAGTGAAATACTTGCCCAAATTCACAGACCTGATAAGCAGTTGACACAGCTGAATTTGCTTAAAGCTTATTTTTTAAATTGTTTTTGAACTATTGCTTTAAAAGAGCCACAATTTGAAATGACCTAAATCATAAGGAACAAAATTCTCTCTAAATACCAGCTACTATTGTAAATCAAAAAACGATATTCAGAATATGGTCTTTTTTTTTTTTTTAAGATTTTATTTATCTGAGAGAGAGAGAGACAGAGAGAACAAGAGAGGCAGGGAGGGGAGTGGCAGAGGGACAAGAAAGCTCCCCACTGAGCTAGAAACCTGACAACTCAGGGCTGGATCTCAGGAGCCTAATATCATGACCTGGCTGAAATCAGACACTTAACTTACTGAGCCTCCCGGGTGCCCCTCAAGATATGGTCATTTAAAAGAAAGCCCTATTTATGACCAAATACTTCCCCTAAAATTAAGATTATAATTAAAATCTATAGTATTATCTTAGTATTGGAAGACTGGATACTTACAGAAGGAATCTTCGAAATATGATTTTTTTAAAGTACCCTATGTTGAAATTCAGGTTTTCAAATAAGCATATCATAATGGAAGTTGTCTTAAAGACGTAGAACACAAATTTGCCAAGAGAGCTCTGAAGGTGCAAATGCTAGACAGCCTCAAGCTACTGTAACAAATTTGAACAGAAGACAGAACTTAATTAGCTAGTTATTCCTTGGCTGGCAACTAGAACATTAAGAAATTAAATACATATGTATGAGTATGGGTAGAAGGCTCCATGTCCTGAAGTACATCCAGATATGACCAAGTGCTGCAAAGAAAACCTTGTGTAATCTCTGAACTCTCAACTATTAGCAGTCTTAATCCCTCTGAACCCAACATAAATGCACACCTGCCTGTGCACGTACACAAGCATGCCTACACACACCTCTGCCCTCCAACCCTTGTTTGGTTCACCTCTTTCTTTGTTTCCTGTAGGTCTGTATGTCCAGGTGATTTCTGGCTCTCACAAAAGAAACTCAAATTCCATTCGCACAACAAGGGAGTGACTGAGACCAGAAGTAGTCACATGTTAAATTCTAGCAAAGCAACAGTGATAACTAGCCCACTTGCCTCAGTTTCTTACAGCAATAATAAGCCAGTAGTACAAATATGGGACTCCTTTGTGCAAATGTCCTCTGCATTGTTCATTAAAATGTATGAGATTTCGCTGAGAGGTTCAGGTAACTGAGGGACTAGTTTATTTCAGTAAGTCATCTATATTAAGAGCGCTTCAAGTTGAATATAGTCATTGGCTTAACTTGTAGGGGGAATGAGGATTTATTTGTTCTATAAGTTAAGTGGGTTTTTTTGTTTTGTTTTGGGTTTTTTTTTTTTCTTTTGCATTTTCTTACCTATCTTCAGCATCTGCCAAATAGCTCTGAATTTTTGGTGTTGCAAGAAGTTTTTTTAAAGTCTTTAGAGTAGGTTTAGAACTTTTAATTGAAATACTGTCCCCTGGATCAGCAACATTAATTTTTTCTAATTAAGAAACAAAAAGTGAAACTAGTTTTACCAGATCATACAATATAACATTACTAGAATTTAGAAGACTTATGCTCAGAGTGTACTATTGTATGTTGATAATCTAAAATACTGTAATTCACAAGGCTGTCACAGACCTTCGAACATATAACACTGCATGAAATTCACTTCTATTTGAAATATTAAAAACCATACACTCTAGTGGATAAATTAATAATTGTCATAATGATATTGCTTATTAAAATGGTCAATAGATAAGAAAAACATTGTAGCTATTTACATAGATATCCCCTTTTCCGATCCTAAAACTGTACTATCAAAATGGTTTAATTGGGTAGAGAAAAAGTTGTCAACAAAGAATGCCCTGGAAAAAAATTTCCAACACTGAAAAATCATAGTGTTTAAGCTTGTAAGCATTTAATTTCAACACAAATATCTAAGTGAAAATAAGTTCATAATCCTTCAATTTCTCCAATCAAAACTGAAGGGCTTTATTCTTTGCTGAAAGTAGCTATAGCTTACAGATATATCATTTTATTCAGGTGAAAAAAATCTTTAATTCCATAGTTCCTGGATTTTTCATTGTACTTTACTAAATATGTACAGAACATTTTCCCCAAGTTTACCAACTTATATCTTCTGCATATATAAAAAATGAATATTCAACTCCTTTTATGAGGTAAAAAATCCTTGATATCAAAGCCTGAAAAGGATAGCACAAATAAAAAAGATACTTTCATTTAATTTTGTATTTACTTTTATTTAAGCATATTTAAGTCATGAAATTAGAAAATTGCTGAACAAAATGTCAGCAACTGAATTCATAATGTCCATCGATATAGTAAAAGCATGTGATAAAATTCACAACCATACAAAAAATAATTAACAAACTTGGAATAGATAGCATCCTTAATATGTGAAAGAGTGTCTGTAGAAATATCCACAGAAAATATTTTACATACATGACATTATTCTCTTAAAATTAGGTGAAATAATATTGTGTCCTGCAGGTCCTTGAATATCTAAGT
This sequence comes from Ailuropoda melanoleuca, assembly GCF_002007445.2. Taxonomy (NCBI): domain Eukaryota; kingdom Metazoa; phylum Chordata; class Mammalia; order Carnivora; family Ursidae; genus Ailuropoda; species Ailuropoda melanoleuca. The sequence goes on along the minus strand of NC_048220.1, from coordinate 65,080,743 downwards.
GAAGTTTAAATTTTTACTTTACGGATAACTAAATGTATATGGTATGATATTTTTAGCCAGGGTTAATATGTATGTCTTCATATACATAAAGTACATATATAAAAACATATAGTATAATATATATAGGGTGTGCATATATATTTGTGAAGTATATCATGTTATATACTAAGCATATAGTGTAAATACTTATAGTGATAAGTATATGTTGTATACTACAACCTGTAAATTGTCATTCACACAGCAAATTGAAATCTCCACATTTGAGATAATGAACAACTGTTTTAAGCTAAATATTGATAATGAACAATCATGCTAAAAGGGGTAGTTGATACAACTTGCAAGTACAAAGTTGTTGAATTTTCATGGAATAACTATTGATCAAAGGGAAACAGGAGGCAAGTGATATATGGAAGATGTATTCGTTTCATTTTTATTTATCTCTCTTGTGATCTGGTCTGATGTATGGTTTATGTACTGCCTGTCCAAGATTTCCTGAAAGGCTAACTCTTTTGTCTTTTTATGGTTTATGAAGTAGTGCCTTCATCAAAAACTCATCACCTTATTTTTCTTCTCATCCCACTCTCGACCCTCCTGTCTTAGCTGCATTGCCTTGGGTCACACCTCCCAGGGAAGTATTAGCGCTTAATTTTACTTCATGTTCAGGTTGCTAGGAAGCCCAAACTACCTCAGTTAATACCAGAAGTGGCTTGACTTCTTTTAAAGATTCTGGAGGCTCTGGACAAAGGAAAAAGAAGTAGGCTATAAATTGTTACTTTAATCCATAGTTTCAAAAGCAAAGGGCATCAATAGCAGTTTTAAACAGACCCTTTCCCAGCAATGGGAGGCAATGGGTTGAAAATCAAGCACAGAATCTGCTTTTGAGTTTAAGTGAATTGCACAGGACACCAAACACTCGCCCTAAAATATTCCTATGTACACGTCGGAGCTTGATAGAAAAATAGGTAAACCTGAGACTAGGTATTATGCACGTGGGTAAATAAGCATTAGAATATTGAGTGTTCAGATCCTCCTAAATTTTCCAGGCAAACACAAGAAATTTTATTTTCCCTGATAGAGCAGAAAGGTCTTTCCTCACATGAAGACTTTCTAAATATCTCAATTCATACCATATCCTGGGACAGTGGTGCTTGTCTTCACGATCTGCTTGCGCCTTCCTCATTACCATCATTAGATGTACAATAATTAGCTTTATATTACAGCATAATCTAAGTAGAGAAATACAGTTACTACGTAAGAATAAATAGCATATGTATCCAAATAATTGAAATATCTGGCAGATGTAAACCAGAAATCCTAAGAACTAAATGTATACAATAATATCTTGAAAGTTTTGGACCTAGGAAGGTAAAATAAAATAAAGAGTTTAGTGACATGGGAGGGCTCTTCTGTAATCTGTGGCAAAAATACCAAGAGCTGGTTTTATTATACTACTAAGATGGTCTCTTGAACCATGAGCACAGTAACTCCATCAAATGGAAGCAAATTCACTGCATACAGTAACTGCCTAGTAATTTGGATGCACATGGAAAATAAAGAATGTTGATAAAGGTAACTACAAAGGTGAATATGGCAGTATAAATGCTTTATTTGTTTGTAATGCAGTTTTTCCCAAATGATTTTTTAAAACAACCAGATAAAGTAATAATTACAAACCTGTGTTGATGGGCTTACCATTAATGAATATATAATCTCATTCATACATAAGAACAGCAAATGGAAGAGAGAATGGAAATGTAAAGGCACCTTTTTTTTTTTTTGCTACTGTGATTCAGTTGGTTTTAACACGAACTAGACTGTAATAGATTTAAATTAATAAACTTTATTTTTAAAACAGTTTGATTTAGCAAACAATTGAGCAGAAAGTAAGAGTTTCTCTTACCACTCCTGCGTACAGTTTCCCCTATTACTAACATCTGTATTAGTGTACTGAATTTGCTCTAAGTGATGAACGAAATCAATGCATTATTATTAACTACAATCCATAGTTCATTTTAGGGTTCACACCTTGTGTCATACAGATCTATGAGTTTTGACAAGCACACAATATCATGGATTCACCATTATAGTATCGCACAAAATAGTTTTACTGCCCTAACATTCCCTCTCAGTTATCCCCCCATCCCTGAACCTCAGTAACCACTGATCTTTTCACTCTCTTCAGTTTTTCCTCTTTCACAATGTCATATAATTGGAATGGAGAATATAAAGCCTTTTTCAGTCTGACTTCTTAAACTCAATATGTATTAAATTGTCCTCCATGTCTTTTCATGACTTGATACCTCATCTCCTTTTATAGGTGGATAACATTCCATTGTATGAGTGTACCACAGAATGTTTATCCGTTCACCCACTGAAAAACATTTTGGTTTTTTCTAATTCTGGGCCATTATAAATAAAGGTGATATAAATATCTGTGTGCAAAAAAACAAAAGATGAGTATTTCACAATTCATTCTATGAAACCAATATTACTCAAGTACCAAAGCCAAACGAAGAGAGCACAAGAAAACTATAGACCAACACCTTCCCCCCAATAAATAAAGATTAAAAATCTTTAACAGCATTCTAGCCAACTCCATTGACCAACATATAAAATTATTTTTTACATTATGTCTCAGTGAGGTTTATACCAGAAATGCAAGTTTATTTAATATATAAAATCCATCAATATAATATAACATAGTAATAAAGGAAACATTCCACATGGTCATCTGCATAGAGAAAAAGCATTTTACAAAACTCCACACATCTTTAGGATAAAAACACTCACCAAAGTAGGGAAAAAAAAAAAAACTACCTCAATGTAGTAAGAGATATCTTCTGCTGCTACTACTACTACTACAGATGAATGAATGAATGAATGAATGAATGAATGAATGAATGAATGAAAACCTCATAGCTATTATCAGATTACATAGTGGAAGCCTCCACTCTAAGATCAGGGACTAGACAAGGATTCTGCTCTCACTGCTTTGATTCACCATTGTACTGAGGGTTCTAGCCTGGGAAATTTGAAAAGGAAAACAAATAAAAAACATCAAGATTAGAAAGAAAGTAATTCCATCTTTATTTACAAGTGCCATACTTTCATATAGAGAAGATCCCAAGGATTCCACACATGCACACAAAAAATATTGTAGCTAACAGAGAAGTTCCACAAGTTTGCAAGACACAAAATATTGCAAAAATTAATTGTATTTATATAAACTAGTAATGAAAAAGCAATTCTATTTATACTAGTATCGAAAAGAATAAAATACATGGGTATAAATTTAACAAAAGAACTTCAAGACTTGTGCACTGAAACCTACAAAATACTTTTGAAAGAAATTAAAAAAGACTTAAATAAATGAAAATATATCCCATATTCATATAGTGGAATACTTACTAAAATGGCAATATACCCCAAATTCATGTACAGATTCAACAGAACCCTTTCAAATCCTAGATCCATCTACCCATCCATCTTTCTTTCTCTCATTCTCTCTTTCTGACACTGAAAGGCTAATATAAAAATTAATGTGGAAATGCAAGGGACTGAACAAGAGAATTTTGAAGAGGAAGAATAAAGTTTGAAGATTCAGCCTTCCCAATTTCAAAACTCCCTGTAAGTCTACAGTAATTAAGGCTGTGTGTACTGGCATAGGGATAGATATACAGATGAGTGGAAAAGAATTGTGAATAAAGTAATTAACCTATATATTTATGGTGAACGAAATTTTGACAAGGGTGGGGGCCATAGTCCAAGATGGAGTTGTAAGGAGACCCAGAACACATATCATCCAGGGATATACCAAATCTACACTATTTACAGAGCAATGCCTCCTAAAGAAGAACTGAAGCCTGACTGAACAACTTCTGCAAAACAAAAGGGGGAGACAACAGCAAGAATAATGAGAGAGGTAGATATGGTGTTGAATGGTAGCAATATTTACACCAAACAATATAGACATTAAACAAGGACTGAAACAATAAACAAAAAAGGGCATTAGATAATGATAAAGGAGTTAAACTGGCAAAAGAATATAAAAATTATAAATATCTATGCACCCAAAAGAGGAGCACCTAGCACATAAAGTAAATACTAACAGACATAAAGGGAGAAAGTGAAGGTGATACAATAATAGTATTGTATTACTGCTTACATCCCACTTACATCAATGGATAAATCATCCAGGCAGAAAATCAATAAGGAAACAGCATCTTTGAATGACACATTAGACCAGACAGACTTAAAAGTTTATATAGAAGATTCTATTTGAAAACAATAGAATACATGTTTTTTCAAGGGCACATGGAACATTCTCTAAGATGCATCACATGTTAGGCTACAAAATAAGTCTCAATAAGTTTAACAATACTGAAATCATATCAAGCATCTTTTCTGACCACAATGGTATGAAACTATAAAACAATTATAAGAAAAAAAATCAGGAAAAAACCATAAATATGTGGAAGTTAAGCAGTGCGCTACTAAAAACCAAATGACTAGGCCAAGAAATCAAAGAGAAAATAACAAAAGACATGGAGACAAATGAAAATGAAAACACAATAGTCCCAAATCTTTGGAACACGGCAAAAGCAGTTTTAAAAGGAAAATTTGTAGTAATACAGGCCTACATCAAGAAATAAGAAAAATCTCAAACGACTTAAGCTTACACCTAAGAGAACTAGAATATAAGAGCAAACAAAGCCCAAGGTAAGCAAAAAGAAGGAAATAATAAATATCAGGGTGAAAATAAATGAAAGAGATACCAAAAAAAGAAACAGTCAATGAAAACAAAAGCTGATTCTTTGGAAAGATAAATAAAATTGGTAAATCTGTAGCCAGACTCATTAAGAAAACGAGAGAATCCAAATAAAATGAGAAAGTAAAGAGCAGACACAAAAGAAATAAAAAGATTATAGAGACTGCTACCAAAAAATTATATGCTAACAGATTTGACAAACTAGATGAAATATACAATCTTCCAAAACTAAATCTGGATGAAATAGAAAATCTAATCAGACCAATCACTTGTAACAAAATTGAATCAATGATCAAAAAACTCCTAACCAACACAGCCCAGGACCAGACGAATTCACAAGTAAATTCAACCAAACATTTAAAGAAGAATTAATACCCATTCTCCTCAAACTATTCCAAAAAATGTAAGAGGTAGGAAAACTTCAAAATTCATTCTATGAAGCCAGCATTACCCTGGTACCCAAACCAAAGACACTACAAAACAAAGAGAGCTACAGGCCTATATTTCAGATGAAGATAGATGCACAAATCCTCAACGAAATATTAGCAAACTGCATTCAACAGTATATTAAAAGAATCATTCGCCAAGATCAGTGCAAGGGAATGCAAGGATGGTTCATATTTGCAAATCAAAAAACATGAAACACTACATCAACAAAATTCAGGATAAATATTATTTAATCATCTCAATAGATGCAGAAAAAACATTTGACAAAGTACAACATCCATTCATAATAAAGAATCTCAACAAAGTGGGACTAGAGGAAATATACCTCTACATAATAAAGGCTATATATAACTTAGGTAACATCATACTCACTGGTGAAAAACTGAGAGCTTTCCCACTAAAATCAGTAACAAGACAAGGATATCCATTCTTGCCACTTCTATTTGACACACTACTGGAAGTCCTAGCTACAGCAATCAGACAACAAAAAGAAATAAAAAGCAACCGAATTGTTAAGGAAGAAGTAAAACTTTCACCATTTGCAGATGACATGATATAATATATGGAAAACCCAAAATACTTTTAGAAGTAATAAATGAATTCAATAAAGTTCCACAATACACAATTAATACACAGAAATCTGTTGCATTTTATCCACTAATGATAAAGTAGGAGAAAGAGAAATTAAGAAAACAATTTCACTTACAATTGTACCCAAAAGAATAAAATTCCTAAGAATAAACTTAACCAAGAAGGTGCAATACCTGTACTCTGAAAACAATAAAACACTGATGAAAGAAAGTGACAATTACATAAATGGAAAGATATTCCATACTTATGGATTGGAAGAATTAATGTTGTTAAAATGCCTGTACAACCCAAAGCCATCTACAGATTTAATGCAATCCCTATCAAAATACCAAAAGCATTTTTCACAGAACTAGAACAAATAATCTTAAAATTTGTATGGAATCACAAAAGAACCTGAATAGCCAAAGCAATCTTAAGGAAGAAGAACAAAGCTGGAAATATCACAATCCCAGATTTCAAGATCCTTCACAGAACTGTAGTGATTAACACAGTATGGTACTGGCACAAAAATAGACACACAGATCAAGAGAACAGAATAGAGAGCCCAGAAAGAGATCCACCATACATGGTCAATTAGTCTGACAGAAGAGGCAAGAATATACAATGGGGAAAAGACAGTCTCTTCAATAAATGGTTGTGGGAAAACTAAATGAAACTGAGCCACTGTCTTGCAACATATACAAAAATTAATTCAAAAAATGGTTTAAAGACCTAAATTTGAGACATGAAACCATAACACTCCTAGAAAAAGACATAGGTCATAATCTCTTTGACATTAGTCTTATCAACAAATTTTCTAGATGTGTCTTCTGAAGCAAGGGGTTAAAAAAGCAAATGTAAACTATTGGAACTACACCAAACTTAAAGAAGCTTTTTGTGCAGTGAAGGAAACCAACAAAATGGAAAAGCTATCAACTGAACAGGAGAAGATAATCACAAATGATATTTCCCATAAGGGGGAATATCCAAAATATCCAAAGGGGTTAATATCCAAAATATATGGAGAACTTATACAATGCAAACACACACACACACACACACACACAAAGAAACAAATAATCTGATTTAAAAATTGGCAGAAGACCTAAATAGACCTCTTTCCAAAGAAGACATACAGACAGCCAACACACACGTGAAAAGATGTTCAATATCACTCATTATTAGGGAAATTCAAATCAAAACCACAATGAGATATCACCTGTCAGAATGGCTAGTATCAAAAAGACAAGAAATAACAAGAGTTGGCAATGATATGCATAGAAAGAAACCCTCGTGTACTGTCATTGGGAATGTAAATTGGTATACAGTTACTATGAAAAACATGGACGTTACTCAAAAAACTAAAAATATGAATACCATATGATCTAGCAGTTTCACTGCTGGCTTCTAAAAACATATATGCATTCCTATGTTTATTGCAGCATTATTTACAATAGCCAAGATATGGAAGCAACCCAAGTATCCAATAATGAGTAAATAAAGATGTGGTATACATACATACATATGTGCACACAATGGAATATTACTCAGCTATAAAAAAATTAGATCTTGCCATTTTCAACAACATGGATGAACATAGAGAATATCATACTAAGTGAAGTAGATCAGAGAAAGACAAATGCTATATGATTTCATTTATAGGTACAATCTAAAAAAAAAAACCCAAATGAGTAGACGAACAGTGAACAGAAAGAGACCTATAAATACAAAGAACAAATTGGTGGTTGCCAGAGGAGAGAGAGGGAGCATGAGCAAAATGGGCCAAGGGGAGTGGGGGGTACAGGCTTCGAGATATAGAATTAATAAGTCAAAGGGATGAAGATTACAGCACAGGGAATACAGTCCTTAGTATTGTAATAATGTTGCATGGTGACAAATGATAGCTACACTGTGGTAAGCATACCATAATGTATAGATTGGCTAATCACTATGTTATACATTTGAAAAGAATATCACATTGTGTGTCAAACAAACTTCAATTAAATTTTTTTTAACAAGTGAGCCAAGATAATTCAACGAAAAAAGAACCGTTTTTCAATTTACAGTGTGAAGCCAATTGGATATCTACATGTAAAAGAAAAAAGATGTAAATCTCTCATCAGAGTATATACAAAAATTAATTCCAAATGGATCAAAGATCTAAATGTAAGAGGTTAAAATTATAAAACTCTCAAAATAAAACATCAGTATTAATGTCTGTAAACTTGGATCATGCAATGGACTCTTCAACAGGATACCCCCCCAAAACAAAGCAACCAAAGAAAAAAAAATAGATGAATTTGGCTTCATCAGATTTTTACACTTTTGTGCTTCAGAGTGCACTATTCAGAAAGTGAAAAGAAAATTGACAGAATGAGAGAAAATATTTTCAAATCCCTTATCTTATAGGGGCCTAGTACCCAAAATATATGAATAACTATTAGAACTGAACAGTAAAAAGTCCAATAACTCTATTATAAAATGGACAAAACATTTGACTAGAATTTTTTTTTCAAAGAAGGTGTGCAAATGGACAGGTATATTCAACATCATTAGGGAAATGTAAATCAAAACCATAGTGAGATACCACTTTACAAATACTAGCATGTTTACAAAGGGACAAAGAGTAACAAGCGTTGGCAATCGTGTGGAAAAATAGGAACTTTCAATACGGCTGGTCAGAAAATAAAATAGTGCAGCTACTTTGGAAAAGAGTTTGGCAGTTCCTCAAAAAGTTAAACATCAAATAACCACATGATCCAGAAATTCTACTCTTACATATGTATCTCAGAGAATTGAAAACACATGGCCAATCACAAACTAGTTAATGTTTTTTAACACTATTCATAAAAGTCAGAAAAGTGAACACAACCTAAGGGCCATCAGCTGATGACGGGATAAAAAATGCAGAATTTCCATATAATAGAATATTACTTAGCCAAAAGAAAAAAATAATAATCCATGCTACAACATGGATGAACCTTTAACACATTATGCTAAGTGAGAGGAGCCATATATAAAAGACCATATATCGCACAACTATTTTTGTATGAAATGTTTAGAATAGGCAAACCCACAAATACAGAAAAGAGATTATTGGTTCAAAGGCCTGGAAGGATGACGAGTAAATGCTAATAAGTATGGGATTTATTTTTCAGGTGATAAAAAATATTCTGGAATTTGATAGCTGTGACAACTATACCACTTTGTGAATATACTATAATCCACTGAATTGTATGCTTTAAAAGGGTATTTTAATATGTGAATTATATTGCAATTTAAAAATAACTGCAGCTACAGGAGCCATTACTAAAGAAGTCAGTTAGAATGCAGTTCTGGGGATTGTGGGGGAGAATGTACATAAGCCATCGCTGAAGCACTGGACTATTTTGAAGTTAACTCAATAGCGGGGGGTGGGCAGCGTATAATGTCGAGCTGGAGGAAAATTATAGCTAACAATCCCTCCCTTCTCTTGGCTAAGCTAGTGGAGTCATTCTTGAATGAGAAAAATTAATCCTCTGCATCTACTCTATACAACTTTATTAAAATATTGAAATATTTAATAAACAGCATAACATGTCTTAAATGCTGAGTGACAAGAATACGGCTTGGTTCTATGTCTCAAAAATCTTACGGCTTAAAAGGTAAAGCAGATTGTGTGTAACACAAACATTCTACAGCCTTGTAAAACTGTTTGTATCAATACTCTGCAATGTATAGCAAAGTTCCCAATACTGTTGAAAAGTAATTGACTTAGAAGTTGGTGCGTACTTTGCATTAATGAGTTTCCATACAAATATGTATCTGAAAGTCTCAGAATGCAAGAGAAATTGACTATCAGAAGAATTTGGCGATAACTCATATTTAGATGGTTTGTGATGGTTATGTTAATATAGAGAATGTAATATTGCAGAAAAGTCTCACCATGAATTCTGAGGATCAGGAGACGAATTCAAGCCATGAGGAACATTTGAAAGAAAACATGTTCAAAATGATCCCTAAAATAAGGAAGCAAGGCAAGAGATAGGACAGCAAGAGGGTGACACAGCTACTTGAATCTGCATACGAGGTCAAAATGATCCCAGCATGAAATCTGATTCTCCTAAGCTACTACTATCGAGCTACATGAATAATCATGTCTTATTCCCTAATTGTCATGCCTTCGTCAGCTGCGAAGCTGGTCACAGAGTGGCCAGTCGATAGCTATTTACTGAATGACCTCAGCAGTGACAGAGGGATCTGGGGGCAAAAAACTAAGTCTACCATTAAACTTAACTATCTTCATGCAGCCAGTCCTTTTAATGATACTAATAGCTTTCATGAGGTCAATAAACATAGTGTCAAAAATTATTCCTTAATTTCTTCAATTTACTATGAAGAATCAAGTCATTCAGTGACCCTTCAATGTGGCCGCAGGCTTCACTGTAATTCTAGAATAGTTAACAAAGAGGTTCCAAAGCCAATGCAAGCAATTTGGCCAAGATTCGTCCTTCCACAGAGCATTCTAAATGCTGCCTACCTACAGGCATAGGCTATTAAAAAAAATGGCATCAAAGTAAAATTACCCTATTGTGTTATGTTAAATTCCCTTCATTTCCAAAATTCTATCAATTGTCAGTAGCCAAATAGTTACTGGGTGTTTATTAAAGTATATCGGGCATATTGATGGTGTCACTGATGTTTTGAAAACCTAAGACCCTGTATGTTGCCATTTTGTTAGATTAACATTTGTTGAGTAGCGTGTCCAGAGGATGGAGTGTTGGGTAGTGAGCCACAGTTTAACAAAGACAGTAAGGCAAATGAGAGACGTTTTTTGGGTTTTTTTCTTTTTTTACTCACAGGTCCTAGAGGGGTTCTGGGGCACGCCTGAAAAACCACACAGGGAAATCAAGGCAGGGCGCAGGCAGAGAGTGAGCTGCAGGACCTGGGTTACATGCCTTTATGAGGGTCTGCAGTGGAGCGCTTTTGGGGTTGTTCCTGGGCTAGGGCCGGATTGGTCAATTCAATCCAAACAATGCTGGGTTTGTTAGTAAGTTTCACAGGGATCTTAATTAAGAGGCACGCAAAGGGAAGAAGATGGGGACAGTTTATGCAGAAGAAACTTTATTTTCAGGGTGTTACAGAAGTCATACCAGGAGTTTCTATTTCCCTGTGAATCTGCTGATTATTTTCTAGGGCATACACTTGACGGAGGGGTGAGTCTGAGGCCCCTGCAGGCTGTTTAGCCACACAAAATGGAGGCCAAGGCACCAGGATCATAGAGTAGTTTAGCTAGACTCTCAACATTGTAGATGCTTTTTCAGTTGATACAGCTGCCAAAAGGACAAGAGGGGATGATCTGTGTAAGAGGGAAGTTGGCAGTTTATCTAGATTTTACCATCTTAACATCAGCTTCTTAGTATTTTTTTGTTTGAATCACAAGGGTCAAGGACACGATTAAAATGCATTACTTGATCATTGGTAAGACACTCCTTGATATTTTGATCAAACTTGTTTGACTAAGTGATTATACTGATAGGAGAAAATCCATGGAAGTTATGGCTACCAAGCAAATGATACCCTAGTTTCTCCTTGCTGTGTAACATCCATACTAAACAGGAGATAATAAAGTTGTGATTGCTATAGTTCTAAGAATTTATTCCTCTAATAAAATGTTTAAAGACCAGGAAATTAAATAATTCTCTTTGATATATTAAAATTATTCCTACACTGAAAATTACCATGTATTTATGTATTGACTCAACAAATTTGTATTAAGTGTCTACTAAGTGGCAGGCACTTAGTGGCATGTATAGAAGAGAAGAAACAGTGAGTATATTATCCATAATAGTGTATTTTCAACAATGTTTAAGATCTTTTGAACATCATGGATGTTAAAGAAGGATTAACAGATTTTGGACAAAGTGCCGTATAAGAAAATCAGATTCTGCCTGTGGTTTTCAAACATTAGTCATATTTCATAAAGCATATGAATAAAATAATAAAAAAATTTTAATCTTTTCCTTTTTAATGTCTTATGTGCTCATTAACCAACAGTGTCAGACACTTAGACACTTTTTTCCCAATCCTCCCCTAGACTTGCTCCTCCTGTTAGAACTTGAGTGACAGTTTTCAAAAAGTTTTTCTACATCCCCACTCCTAATTAAGTGCTATAAATACGGAATTTTTTTTTTTTTAACAACATGTCATGTTGGTTGAGGTATAGTCACAGTGTCATTTGTTACCAGGGCACTAATCAGGTTTTTTTTGCATTATCTATCCATTAATACATTCGAAATCTATCAGAACAAAGATAACTCAAATAACTCAAAGGCAGTTTATGAGTTGGTATATTTTATGCTATAAATGTATAGGATCATGAACATAGTACAAACCAATAAAAATCTTGAGAACACTTACAGTTTACTTAAAGATTTTCGTGAATCCTTTTGCAAAGATAAATATCACTGACATTGAATCAAGTATAGAAAGTATGGACTTTCTTATATTAGGTTTGCTTAATATGATATATTCTCACAACTTTCCCAAAACCTTTGACTCTGTATATACTGTTAACATTACATAACAAAGCATTAAGGTGCATAAGAAAGAGCATTAGACCAAGAGTCAGGACTTCAGGTTTGTGTGAACTTGAATATGTCTTTTATGTCTCTGATTCTAATCTGTGATGGTTATTTTTGCGTGTCACCTCCCCTGGGCTAATAGACACCTAGATCGCTGGCAAAACATCATTGCTGGGTGTGTCTGTGAGGGGATTGCTGAAGAGAAATCTGAATTAGAGACCTAAGTAAAGCAAAGGGCCCTCCTCAATATGTATGGGCATCATGGAATTCCCCGAGAGCTCAGATAGAATAAAAAGGGAGAAGAATTTCTCTCACCATCTCTCTGTTTGAACTAGGACATTCATCTTCTCCCGCCCTTGGACATCAGTGATTTTCAGGCCTTTGGACTCAGACTGGATTTACACCATCTCCTCCACCCCACTTAGTTCTCAGACCTTCAGACTCAGACTGAATTACAACATGTGCCTTCCCGGTTCCCAGCTTGGAAAGGGCACATTGTGGGACTTCTCAGCCTCCATAATCACATAAACCAGTTATATGATAAATCTCTCTCTTTCAGCAGGGTGTATACCAGCACCTCAATTTATTGTGCTTCATTTTACAGCACTTTGCAGATACTGAATTTTTAACAAATTGAAGGTACATGGCAGCCCTGCATCAAACAAGTCTATTGGCACCATTTTTCTAACAGCATTTCCTCACTTCATGTCTCTGTGTCACATTTTTATAATCTGCACAATATTTCAAACTATTTTATTGCTATTATAGTTGTTATAATGATCTGTGATCACGATTAGGACTCACTGGAAGCTCAGACAATGCTTAGTATTTTTTGGCAGTATTTTTTAATTAAGATATGTATATTGTTTTTTAGACATAATGCTATTGCACACGTAAGGCACTACAGTATAGTATGTACTGGGAAACTTAAAAATTTAGGTGACTTGCTGTATTATGATATTTGCTTTATTGCTATGGTCTGGAACTGAGCTCATAATATCTCTAAGGTATTCTTATACATCCTCTTGGCTCCGTTTCTTTGGAAAACTCAGAATAATTCATAGTCCAAAGGAATTTACTAGGAGCATGCTCAGGTTCCTTCCAGTTCTAAAATTTGATGATATGGCATGATGCAACAGCCACTTCCTTTATGTTAGAAGCTTCGAATCAGCACCTACAACATAAAGGTAGTATTTACTCAAAGTAATTAACTCTTTCTTGGTGTGATGGAAGCTATTTGTAGCATTCATTTCTAGTCTCTGTCACATGCAGAGTCACGTGCACACTCTCGAGTTTTTCTAAGTGTTCAGCTATTCAGAGAGCTTCAGAGACATGAGGGCTCTCAATGCTACCAGGACCGCAATCTTGTGATCAACATTCCAGCTTGCTTTTTGAGGATTTCGTGATAAACCTAAGCTATTTTCTCTTGTCTCATTAAGAGGGATTATAAAGCCAAAGTTTAAATAAAAGGGTAAATATAATCTCTTTTAAACAGAAAGCAATATTATAATTATTGAGACACTTATCATGTTTGCTATCCTTATTGATTTTTTTTAACATAATTATGTTGAAAAATCTTTCCAGCCATGACCCACTGGAAGATGAAGTCTAAACATGAAATTTCAAAGTTCATAGGTACTTTGGGGATGCTATACCACTCAGCCTGTTGTAGATTAATAGCCTTAGATAATTGAAAGGACATTTACATTAGGAATTTTCTCAAGGATTCTGAGCCATCAAATTACATCAGAAGTTACCGCAAAAACTAACTCTACATGGCTCAGGATAATTACCTGATTCATATCAATGGAGGTAGCATAGAATCACAATTGTTTCAATTGTTTGCACTGAAATCATAGCATCCTCCTCCTACTCCAAAGATTTCCATGATTATTGACTATGTCAAAATGAGTATCAGTCTTCCCTCAAATACTTTGGCATTTAAGATTTTATCATTGAACTGTTTGCTATTACTTATGTTCCTGTCATACTCTGTCAAAGTACTTTCTGTTTCTAGAATCCTCCCCCAGCCGAAAATCTTCTGCTATCTCCATATCCCTCACATGGACCTACTTATTTTACTTCACCTGCAAATGAGATTGTATACTTGTATTTGTCTCCCCCCTTTCCCTCATTAGAACCCAAATCACAGCATTTGCAGTGCCTCAGATCACTTACTGGGCACCTGCCTTCTTCCTCTTTAAATTGGTACTCTCGCAATCCAGAAAAGGAACAGTGCTGCCTTTCTAGGTATCCCAAACCTAGCTCACAAGCTGGCACATGGGAGACACTCAACTAATGTATCTGAAGCACTCCATCCCATAAATGGGAAAACTGAGGCTCAGAGAGATATCAACTAGCTTTTCAAAGCCATTCAGCTGATTTGCTGGTAGATCTAGGATTCCCCCTTCTTCTAAGTTTATCAATCTTCTACAGAACTATATGCTATGTTAGGCAATGCAGTTGGTCTATGTATATCCCAGTTATTGTACTTAATCCTTTTTCTTTTATCTTTTATAAAATAACATCCTGGACAGACTTACTCCTTAAAATCCTGAAAACCAAAACCTACAACCCTCTGTAAATCTACCACCTTTGCCCCTACTCTTTGGTTTGCACACTTTGGAATCCTGCCTATGCTCTCAGCACTAAGGAATCTCTCTGTTCTAATTGCCTGAGTATCTGCCCCACTGCCATTAACCATATAATCCCAAAGCAGCCAGAAAGCAAAATTTCACTTACTACGTATTTTATCTTTATTGATACACAGTGTGATTATACCTCTGAAGAGGTAATGCTCCAGAAATATTAGGCATGTTCATTTGAGATCCATGAGCCATTTCAGATGATAAAAAAAAAAAGTACCACTTTATGGAATTTGAACCAGCCCATTAACTTTGCATTGCATAAAACTATCAGGTTAGGATTTTTAATTGAACGGGCTTGAACTTTCTTAGTGGCTATTTCTTCCTTTCTATATTAAAATGCATCCTTATTGCCTCTGAGTATACAAACATGCATATACATATACAAACACTGCACTTAATTAAAACCAGAAAGCCCATTTACTTAATTAGTTAGTGTGAATAAAGCACCCTTTGGAAAAGATACTATCAACTTTTGCCCCTTTAGGAAAGCTATAAAACAAATAGTGAATCTCTGACTTTCTCTGACTCTCTCTAAATTGTGTTCCAAAATGTGCCAACATTTACATGCAGACATACTTTAGATGTCACAACAGGATTTTTAAACAAGTTCAGGGCATATGTAATCAGAAAATTTTCATTTTCAGGGATATAAAATCAACTTTAAAAATATATATTTCTATCGGATATTATCTAACACATCTAAACTCTTCAGTCTGTAAAGCATTGACTTATCTGTAGTAAGGTAAACTTCTTCCTAAAATTGCTCTAATAATCTCTTCTATTGCTCCTTTATTTGCCTGATTTTTTTAAAGATTTTATTTTAGTTCCAATTAGTTAACATACAGTACTGTATTAGTCTCAGGTATATAATATAGTGATTCAACAATTCCATACAGCACTCATTGCTCATCATGACAAGTGCACTCTTTAATCCCCATCACCTATTTCACCAACCTCCCAAAGCTCTCCCCACCGGCAACCATCAGTTTGTTCTCTATAGTCGAGATTCTGTTTCTTGGTTTGACTCTCTCTCTCTTTCTCTCTCTTTCTCTCTCCCTCTTTTTTCCCTTTGCTTGTTTGTAATAGTTTCTTAACTTGCACGAATGAGTGAAATCATATGGTATTTGTCTCTTTCTGACTTATTTCACTTAGCATTATATTCTCTAGCTCTGTCCATGTCCTTGCAATTGGCAATATTTCATTCTTTATTAGAGCTGAATAATATTCCGTAGTATATACATACCACATCTTCTTTATCCATTCATCAATCAATGGACATGTGGGCTGTTTCTATATCTTGGCTATTGAAAATAGTGCTACAATAAACATAGAGGTGTATGCATCCCCCTGAAGTAGTGTTTCTGTATTCTTTGAGTAAATAGTGCAATTAAAGAATCCATTATTTTTTGTATTTTTCGATCCTTTAATACCATGAAAGTTTGGAAATCTCCTCCAAATTGGAAATTAGTACATTCGATATATGAGAAAACCAAATAGAGTGACCCCATGAGCTGAAGCTATATATTAAATCTCTTATGCCCACTCTTAGGGATTGATTAACTACTAAATCATTCAAATTTTAAGCAAGATAGTGATCTGACTTTCTAGTTCATTGTGCATTAGTAACAGAAACAAGAAAGAAAAGGATAAGTGAAGTAAAAGTGACCACTCAGTACTAAAGAAGAAAGCTTGGGCACACAGAAACTTCCATGGGTTTGTGTAAATATTTAATGTTAAACGTTTAATGGTAAATATTCCAAACAATGACCCACATTGTTCATAAAAGGCTAAAATGTGTTCAATCTCAGTGGTTTAGTTAATATATTATTTACAAAATATTATGCAAAAATTTCTTAAATGATTAAACTTTTAAAAATAAATATTTTAACCATGAAAACAAAGTTATTTGTAAAACTACATATATGACACATTTAAAATAAATTTATCTAAATGAAACATTGCTATAGTTTCCTATGGCCAGATAAATTGCCACCTGTTTCTGTGTTGTATATTGATTATAAACAAATTTTATAAAGACAGCACTCTGCTTTTTAATTATTTTTATTTCCTTCATAGACTATAGAATACTTCCCTGTATATTAGCACAGCTAACACAACTTTTTTTGCCTTCTCATCTATTACCATGACTTTCACCCATTTCATCACCTGAAGCCAAATTTATCTGACTTATAAGTTATTTATTTGGAACTCTTTTTTGATAAGTTCTTAAATACAATGTTCTTTTTGCTCATTAGCCTGACTGATTTTGATTACTTTACTGACCTCTTCAGGAATGTTGTCATAAATACTAGGTGTAAAGGAAGGAGCCAATTCTAATGGCTAAGAATTAAGTGTCTACTCTGATAAAACTTTCCTAGGTACTGTTGGGGATTTACACATTGTGATAACACCTTAGGTATTAGAAATACATGAAAGTGGCACAAGCAACCCACAGTGACATCATTTTTCTCTACCATTGAATAATTTCTATTGGATAAAAATCTGATTCTTTTATTAACCAAGATAAAGTAAGCATTCAATCTTTGGAAATAGGCAAGACATTAAGTTAATTTATAGCATGTTATTAAAATATAGACACATGAATTAATATTTTAGTCAATTTAATTGCTAATGTGGAAATGCTACGAAAGTACAAGGATGCTTCCCAAATGTCCAGGCAACAAAAATACAGAAAAACAAAAGGCAAGAGGGATGAAAAAGGCAAGACAAAGAGGAAAAGAAATCACCTAAGAAGATTGAGTGGAAAATCTGAGAAAGGAGAAGGAAAACAGAATGAATCAAAGAAAATGAGAGTAGAGAGGAGATATTAGCTTTAGAAAAGGTAAATTCCAAGGTATTCATTTTGACTATTTACAATTCCATTTTGGGTGGGTTTAAACAAACGGCAAATGTCCATTATAGAACTTTGAATATTTTAATATTTTAGATCTAATAAGGTCAGGGAATAGTAAACTTATCTTAATTTTTGTTTGTTTTAAAAATTTGTATTATTATACAAAGGGTACTGTAATGTAGACGTATACTAATGTGGTTTTCTCAATCCCACTTTCGCGTACATAACCTTCCTCTTTGTTGCCAAAATCACCTGAGTGTTAGGAGGATACATTTTTTTTAAACTTTAATACAAATAATGACAACAAGAGCAATATCTAAAATAAACCACTTTAAATATTTCTTGCAATTACTCTGTGCCAGGAACTGCCTTTAATGCTTTGCATATGTAATAAATACTGTAAATTGGCACATTCAATATCCATTTCAACTTCCTTCTTGTATGCTTTCCTGTATGCTGAGAACTTTAAAATTATATTTTCAGTTTCTCTTGTAGTCAGGATTCCAGATCTGATTTAGCATCCTTCCATCATATGTTGTCATACGTGATTTGAATTTGGAACTGTGCAAAAGTAGGAAGAGATGCAGAGTATGAGGCTCCATTTTGTTGATGTCAACAGCAATATGGCCCTATGTTTAATGACCATTTGATTTGAAGACTCCCTCAGTAATACTAGCAGTTTCCTGCTCTGGCATAGGAAAACTGAGTTGGGGTTACCAATGGCCAGATTTTGAGCCCTGAAGCTGAATTCTGCAGTGTGATTCTAAAGATTAAGAATTGTTCTGAAGTTTGGACAGAAGCCCAAAGATATTTTTAGCCATTAAATATCTAGCAACAAATCATTTTCTTTTTAGGTTTGGGAAAGTTGTTTGTGTTGTCTGCGACTAAACCCTATCCAAATACATCATACTGAGAAAGCAAGAGTTCAGACATATTCTCTGACAACCAAAGCAGGATTTTTAAGTTCAAATCAAAATAGTAGGCTTGATAGCTAGGATTTGTGAAGAGAGAGAAAGAAAAAAAAAAAAAAAAACTATTCAAATTTCTTTAGCTCTCCAATATAAGATGGGATTTAAAACATACTATCCCTAAAAATGGCACCTTGATATGTTGAAAATCTTAAACTGAAGGAGTCTGAGAAAATGGCGGAACTGGAAAGATCACTCTGACCTCCCCCAATTCACCCTTCTTCCTTGAAAGCAAGAGATAAATCTCCCCTGTAAAAGGAATACTCCCTGTACCAGAAGGAAAGAAAACATCCTTGTCACTGAAGACAGGGATTTTGGGGGCTAAAAAATCTGTACAGACGAATCTTGTTAAATTAACCCTTCTCTTCCTCGTTACTTCTTCATCATTTATTACCCCTGACTTTGTT
The DNA here is from genome assembly GCF_002007445.2 of Ailuropoda melanoleuca. Taxonomy (NCBI): domain Eukaryota; kingdom Metazoa; phylum Chordata; class Mammalia; order Carnivora; family Ursidae; genus Ailuropoda; species Ailuropoda melanoleuca. Next base: position 65,061,518 of record NC_048220.1, on the reverse strand, counting down.
TTCTCAATTTTTCACAAATTTATTATTATTTCCTTGTCTAAAAGGTTTCAAAGCTTCTTGCTCTGATGACTACTTTGGGTCTTTATTCTTTTGTGAAGGCTCCCATGTACATGTAAAAATTCAATAAACTTGTATGCTTCTCTCCTGTTAATCTGTTTTTCTCAGCTTAATTTTCAGACCCAGCCAGGAATCCCCAGAGAGTCAAGGAAAATGTTTTCCTCCCCTCTTCTAAGAAGAAGGAAATTAGACCATTTCTTGATAGAAACAGTACTGAAGAAGGGAAAAATCTAGTGTCCACAACATCACTATGATTGATGCAACAAGAAAAAAGACCCAAATGAGAAACAAAGGCTGTATTATGTTTTGATCTCCTGTGTCCACATTTGTTCCCAGAGTGGAGAGGCAGGTAAGATCATGAAAAGTAAAGGAGAAGCTTTGTCTCACTTCTGGAGGGAGATTCCCTTGAAGGGTGCCCCAAAATAGAATGCTGAAAGTGGCCATATCAAAGGGAGCCTTAATGAAAAGCTAATTAAAGGAGAAGGAAGCCAGGAGTGTTACTTTCCTGAGCACATGTGATATTGTGATTTATAAAAAAAAAAAAAAAAAAAAAAGTTTTTGGTCCTTGTCCCTGTGCCTTGCACAAATCTCCTAAAACTCTTGGAATTTCCTAAGTGATAAAAGAAATAAAGACGTCTGTTATTAGAGAAGCCCCTTTCAACCACACTAGAATTTATGTTAATGAGGTGACTTTTAGAAAGCTCCTAAGAATGAGAGCTGGTTGCCAGGGGAACAAAACACTTGATTAGAGGGTTGGAACTTTCAGCTCCAACTCCTGCAACCCCCACTTCCAGGGAGATAAGAGAAGATGGAGGTTGATTCAATCACCAACTGCCAATAATTTAACCAGCCATGCCTACATAATGACCCAAAAGGACAAGGTTAGTAGAGCTTCTTAGTGAACAAGTGGACGTGAGAAGAGTGGCACACCCTGGATGGTCATGGAAGCTTCTTGTTCCTTTCTCTCATAGTTTGCCCCACATATCTCTTCCATCTGGCTGTTCTTGAGCTATATACTTTTGTAATCAAGCAACAATGTAGTAAAAAAAAATGTTTCTCGAGTTTTGTGAGCTGTGGTAGCAAATTTTTGGAACCTATGTTTGGGGATAAGGGACCCTCCAATTTATAGCCAGTCAGTCAGAAGCACAGGTAACATCCTGAAGGTGGTGACATTTGATGATTGTCAGAATTGGAGTACTGAGAGTAGAGGAGGCCCATAGAAGAGTGTTTTTCCTTTACAGCATCTCATAAGTCCTGCATGGTATATATGAGATCAAATGTTTCTGTGTATCACAAAGTGGGACCATATAAAGAAACTGAGCTAAGAGCCAAGAAGCATGCCATGAGGGCTACCATAGCAAAGCATGAGGCGAGACTATAGCACAAGCTATGGTATGGACTGAGTAAGCTATGAGCCAGACGAAGGAACATGGCAGATGCTCAAAAGTATATCATATCCAATGAGATTCTAACTGAAATGAATCAGCCCGCAGCACAACAGTGTCCTAGCCAAACTAACAAACAGCAGGTCAAAAGTTAGGCGAGGAGCACAATCAAGTTAGCATCTGATACCAATGGTATCTATTGATAATCAGGGCATGATAAATTTAGATCTCAGATCTTACCAGTCAAAAGAGAAACCGTGACCGATTATTCTACAAGAGAAATGTGATGACCCAAGCGTACAAGAGGGCATCAAAAATACTATTTCCTTCAACCCCCACAAGGTCATGAAAAACACACACCATCCCTATACAGGCAGAAACCAGTGGAGAAAAAAAAGAGGAAAAAACCCACAGATAACCAAACCTTTCATTATCCCATTCACGTCTCACTGAGTTCATCAGACTACTTTCCTTCGTAAAAGTATAAGAAACCAACTCAAATTAGCCAAAGGAAAAGAAAATTGAAAAATGCCCAGTGAATCTACCTTCAGTTACTTATTCAAACGATGACCTCAGGAATCAGTGTCTTACAAACTCAGTTATATCTTTGATATGGCTTATTCTTAACCAGGATATCCCCAGTGATGATGGCTCCTGAAACTGCCAGGTAAAATGTTACCAGTGTGACAGAAAAAGTGTTGTTCTTTTACAAGAATTCTGACAAAGTCTAGGGCCTCTTTTTAACCACTCTTATCCCAATTGGTCAAGTTTGGGTCATGTGATCATGTATAGGTAAGGGTTGTCTTAAACAAATTCATATGATGTTACTAGAGGATGCTGACAAAAACAGATGTCTATCACATTAGCTTTCTCCATGATACTGCTAGGTTTCTTCTAGGTCTTACTTTTGTTACTGTATTTTTAATTTCTTCATCAGCTCTTCTTTCCTTCCACTCTGTCTCTGCACATTTGATCATAGGTGATGTTCTTAAGCCAACTTTTTTTCTAATATTATACTTTCTCCCTAGATTATCTTGATTATTCACTTTGATAGTCTTCATGTTGAAAACTTTGACTTAAAGTTCTTATTACCTAATCATAGTCCTGAGTTCTAGACTTGCATTCCTAATTTCCCTCTGGACTTTCTGTTTACCTTCACCACATTCCACATCTCAGTTATTGAGTATATCAGTGCATACACTTAGCTAGAAACTTATCACCTATTAAATCTGTTGCTCATTTTTTTCTTAAACACTTAATTTTTAAAGCAGTTTTGGGTTCATAGCAAAATTAAGAAAAAGGTACAGAGATCTCCTACATACCTCCTGCCCATACATGCACAACAGCCTCCTCCATCATCAACATCTCTTACCAGAGTAGAACATTTGCATTTGTTACAACTGAGGAACATAAACCAACACATCATTATTGTTTAATGTCCATAAGTTATGTTAGGGTTCATTCTTGGTGCACATTTTATGAGTTTGGACAAATGTATTCACCAATATAGTATCATATAGGGTATTTTCACTGTCCTAAAAATCCTTTGCTCTACCTTCTCATCCCACCCGCACTCTCTATCCCTGGCAACCAGTGATCTTTTTGCTGTCTCCATAGTTCTGGCTTTTCAAGAAAGTCATGTAATTGGAATTATACCATATATAGCCTTTTCATATTGGCTTCTTTCATTTAATAATATGCACTAAGCTTCTTCCACATCTTTTCATGGCTTGATAGCTCATTTCTTTTTAGCTCTAAATAGTATTCCAATGTCTGGATGTACCACAGTTATCTATCCATTTCACCACTGAAGGACATCTTGGTTGCCTCCAAGTGTGGCAATTATGAATAAAACTGCTGTAAACATCCATATGCAGGTTTCTGATTGGACATAAGTTTTCACCTCCTTTGAGTAAACAGCAGAAAGTGGAATGGTGGGATCATATGGTAAGAATATGTTTAGTTTTTCAAGAAACTGACAAACTGTCTTCCAAAGTGGGTGTACAATTTTGCATTCTTTTTTTTATTTTAATGTTTTTTTATTATATTATGTTAGTCACCATGCAGTACATCCCTGGTTTCTGATGTAAAGTTCGATGATTCATTAGTTGCGTATAACACCCAGTGCACCATGCAATACGTGCCCTCCTTACTACCCATCACCAGCCTATCCCATTTTACATTCTTAACAGCCATGATTGAGAGTACTGTTGCTCCACATGCTCACCAGCATTTGGTGTTTTTGGTGTTTGAGATTTTTATCATCCTAATAGGTATGGAGTGGGTATCTTGTTGTTTTAATTTGCAATACCTGATGTCATATGACATGGAGCATATCTTCACATGCTTATTTGCCATCTGTATCTCTTCTTTGGTGACATGATCGTTAAGGGCTTTGGCCAATTTTTTCATTGAGCTGTTTTTTTATTGTTGAGTTTTAAGTGTTCTTTGCAAATATTTAATTACAGTCATTGATCAAAAAGGAAAAAATATTTTATTTTGCAAATATTTTGCAAATATCGTGACTTGTTTTCTTATGCTCTGGACATTTTTATGTCTTCAATTTAAGTCTGCGATCTATTTTGAGTTAATTGTGTGGTGTCTATAAGATTTGCGTCTAGATTTATTTATTTATTTTTGCATGTGGATGTCTAGTTATTCTTGGCATCATTTGCTGAAAAGACTATCCTTGTTCCGTTGTATTGCCTTTGCTTCTTTCCTACAAAGGCTCTATTTCTGAGCTTTCTAATCTGTTCTATTTTTTGGTTTATTTATTCCTTCACTAATGCCTCACTCTCCTGATTACTGTGGCTTTATAGTAAGTCTTGAAGTCAGATAGTGTCAGTCCTCAAACTTTGCTCTCCTTCAATTCTGTGTTGACAATTCCAGGTCTTTTGTGTTTTCATATAAATTCTAGAATCAGTTGTGATAACCCAAAATAGCTTGCAGTAGTTTTGACTCTGTAGATCAAGTTGGGATGTTTTGACAATAGTGAGTCTTCCTATCCCTGAACATTGAATATTTCTCCATTATTTAGTTCTTTGTTCATCACAGTTTTGTAGTTTCCTCATACAAATCTTATACATATTTTGTTGGATTTATATCTCTTTCAATTTTGGGAGTGTTAATGTAAATGGTATTTTGTTAATTTTAAATTCCACCTCTTGACTGCTAGTATATGAGGAAGCAATTAACTTCTGTATATCAACCATTATCCTGCAACCTTGCTGTAATTGCTTATTAGTTCTATGAATATTTTCTTATCATTTCTTTTGGATTTTCTACATAGATGATCATGTCATCTGTGAACAAAGTGTTTATTTTTTTCTTACCAAACCTTGTACTTTGTATTTCCTCTGCTTGTCTTACTGCATTAGCTAAAACTTATAGTATAATGTTCAATTGGAGTGGTGAACATCAGGGTGGTTGTTCCTGCTCCAAGCAGAAAGATGCCAAGTTTCATCATTAAGATTGATATTAGCTGTAGCTTTTTTGTTCATGTTCTTTACCCATTTGAGGAAGTCCCCCTCTATTCCTAGTTTCCAAACAGTTTTTATCATGAATGGGTATTACCAATTGGGTATTACCAATTGCTTTTTCTGCATCTATCAATATTACCATGGGGTTTGTTTTTGTCTTTGCCTAACGATGTGGTGATTACACAAATTGATTTTTGCATGTTGAAACAGCTTTCAATACCTGAGAAAATCCCATTTGGTTGTAAGATATAATTCTTTTTAAATATTGTTGGATTCAAGTTGGTAATATTTTGTTGAAAATATCTGCGTCTACATTTGCAAGAGATATTGGTGTAGTTTTCTTTTCTTGGTTTTTTTTGGGGGTTTTGTTTTTTGTTTGGTTGGTTGGTTGGTTGGTTGGTTGGTTTTGGTCTGGTTTTTGTATTAGGGTAATGCCGACCTTATAGAATGAGTTAAGAAGTATTCCTACTGCTTCTATCCTCTGAAAGAGATTGTGGAAAATTCATATAATTTTTTTATTAAATGGTAAAATTTGGTATAATTCGCAATTGAACCCATTTGGGCCTGGTGTTTTTTATTTTAGAAAGTTATTAGTCACTGATTCAATCAATCTTTTGACAGATATAATCCTATTCATGTGGTCTATTTCTTTTTTTTTATTTAAATTCAATAGCCAACATATAGTGCATCATTAGTTTTTGATACAGTGTTCATTGATTCATTAGTTGCATATAACACACAGTGCTCGTAACATCACATGTCCTCCTTAATGCTCATCATCCAGTTACCCCATCCCCCCAACCACCTCCCTTTCCACAACCCTCAGTTTGTTTCTCAGAGTCAAGAGCCTCTCATGACTTGTCTCCCTCTCTGATTTCTTCCCATTAAGTTTTTCTTCCCTTCCCTTATGACCCTCTGCACTATTTCTTATATTCCACATATGAGTGAAACCATATTATAACTGTTTTTCTCTAATAGACTCATTGCACTTAGCATAATCCCCTCCAGATCCATCCACATCGATGTAAATAGGAGGTATTCATCCTTTCTGGTGGTCTATTTCTTCTTGTGTGACTTTAGCAGCTTGTGTCTTTCAAGAAATTGGTCCATTTCATGTAAGTTATCAAATCTGTGAGTACGGAGTTGTTCAGAGTATTATTTTATTATTCTTTTAATATCCGCAAGAAATTTAGTGATGCCTCCTCTTGCATTTTGTGTCTGCTCCCTTTTCTTCTTACTTAGCCTGGCTACTGGCTTATTTATTGTATTAATCTTTTCTAAGAACCAGCTTTGGTTTCACTTATTTTCTCTATTGATTACCTATTTTTAATTGTATTGTATTTTTCTCTAATTTGTATTATTTCTTTTGTTCTTCTTAGTATGGCTTTAACTTGTTCTTTTTATAGTTTCCTTAGGTGAAAACCTAAGATTGGTTTCCAATCTTTCTTCTTAACTAATATATGTATCAATGGAATAAATTTCTAAACACTGTTTTCACTACATCCCACAAATTTTGGTAAGTTGTGTTTTCATTTTTACTTAGTTCAAAGTATTTTAAAATTTCTCTTAGGATTTTTTCTTTGCCCCATGTATTATTTACAAGTGTGCATTTTGGCATAGTTCAGTTATCTCTGTATTATTTTTATATAGATTAATTGCATTATTGTCTGAGAGCACCATTGTATGATCTTTTTTTTTTTCAGTCTTTAAATTTCTTAAAGTGAGTTTTATGATCCAGAATGTGGTTTATCTTACTGAATGTTACATATATGTCTAAGAAGATTGTGTATTCGGCAGGTGTTGGATGAAATAGAAGACAATTATGTCTGGTTGATTGATGATGTTGTGGACATCAACTATGTCCTTACAAATTTTCTGCCTGCTAGATCTGTTATTTTCTGATAGTGGGGTCTCAATTCACCAACTATGATAGTAGATTCATCTATTTCTTTTTTCAATTGCATTAGTTTTTGCCTCATGTATCTTGACACTCTACTGTTAGACACATACATATTAAAATTTATGTCTTCTTAAAAAATTGACTTTCTTATCATTTTGTACTGACCTAACTTATTCCTGATAATTTTCCTTCCTTTGAAATCTATTCTGTCTGAAATTAGTAAAGCTAATCCTGTGTTCTTGTCATTAATTTTAACATGGTTATTTTTCTCCATCTATTTGCTTTTGATCTATATACAACATGATATTTAAAGTAGGCTTCTTCAGTGATCAAAAACCTCCCCAAAAACAAGAGTCCAGGGCCCGACGGATTTCCCGGGGAATTCTACCAAACATTCAAAGAAGAAATAATACCTGTTCTCCTGAAGCTGTTTCAAAAAATAGAAACAGAAGGAAAACTACCAAATTCATTCTATGAGGCCAGTATTACCTTGATCCTCAAACCAGGCAAAGACCCCATCAAAAAGGAGAATTACAGACCGATTTCCCTGATGAATATGGATGCCAAAATTCTCAACAAGATCCTGGCTAATAGAATCCAACAACATTAAAAGGATTATCCATCATGACCAAGTGGGATTCATCCCTGGGATGCAAGGGTGGTTCAACATTCGCAAAGCTATCAGTGTCTTAAATTTTATCTGCAAGAAAAAAGCCAAAAATCATATCATTCTCTCAATAGACGCAGAAAAAGCATTTGTGTATACAGCAGCCTTTCCTGATTAAAACCTTTCAGAGTGTAGGGATAGAGGGTACATTCCTCAATTTCATAAAAACCACCTATGAAAAGCCTACAACAAATATCATTCTCAATGGGGAAAAGCTGAAAGCCTTTCCCTTAAGATCAGGAACACGACAAGGATGCCCACTCTTGCCATTATTATTCAACATAGTACTAGATGTCCTTGCAACAGCAATCTAAAGACAAAAAGGGATAAAAGGTATCCAAATCACCAAAGAAGAAGTCAAACTGTCTCCCTTTGCAGATGACATGATACTCTATATGGAAAACCCAAAAGACTCCACCCCCAAACTTACAGAGCAATTCAGTAATGCGGCGGGATACAAAATCATTGCTCAGAAATCAGTAGCATTTCTATACGCAAACAATGAGACTGAAGAAAGAGCAATTAGGGAATCCATTCCATTTACAATAGCACCAAAAATCATACGTTATCTTGGAATTAACTTAACCAGAGACGTAAAGGATCTATATTCCAGAAACTACAAATCACTCTTGAAAGACATTGAAGACGACACAAAAAGATGGAAACATATTCCATGCTCATGGATCAGAAGAATAAACATAGTTAAAATGTCTATGCTACCCAGAGCAATCTACATTTTCTATGCCATCCCAATCAAAATACCAATGACATTTTTCAAAGAACTAGAACAAACAGCCCTTAAATTTGTGTGGAACCAGAAAAGGCCCAGAATCGCCAAGGAATTGTTGAAAAGGAAAAACAAAGCTGGGGCATCACGTTGCCAGATTTCAAGCTGTACTACAAAGCTGTGATCACAAAGACAGCATGGTACTGGAACAAAAACAGACACGTAGACAAATGGAGCAGAATAGAGAACCAAGAAATGGACCCTCGGCTCTTTGGGCAACTAATCTTTGATGAAGCAGGAAAAAACATCCAGTGGAAAAAAAAGACAGTCTCTTCAATAAATGGTGCTGGGAAAATTAGACAGCTATATGCAAAAGAATGAAACTTGACCACTCTCTCATACCACACAAAGATAAACTCCAAATGGAACAAGGACATCAATGTGAGACAGGAATTCAACAAAATCCTAGAGGAGAACATAGGCTGCAACCTCTTTGATATCAGCCACAGCAACTTTTTTCATGACCCATCTCCAAAGGCAAGAGAAACAAAAGAAAAAATGAACTTGTGTGACTTCATCAAGATAAAAAGCTTCTGCACAGGCAAGGAAACAGTCAAAAAAACTAAGAGGCAGCCCATGGAATGGGAGAAGATATTTGCAAATGACACTAAAGATAAAAGACTAGTATCCAAGATCTACAAAGAACTTCTCAACTCAATACATGGGAAGCAAATAATCAATTCAAAAAAATGGGCAGAAGATATGAACAGAAACTTTTCCAATGAAGACATACAAATGGCTAACAGACACATGAAAAAATGTTCAAAATCATTAGCCATCAGGGAAATTCAAATCAAAACCACATTGAGATACCACATTACACCAGTTAGAATGGCAAAAATTGACAAGGCAGGAAACAACAAATGTTGGAGAGGACGTGGAGAAAGGGGATCCCTCTTACACTGTTGGTGAGAAAGCATGTTGGTACAGCCACTTTGGAAAACGGTGTGGAGGTCCCTTAAAAAGTTAAAAATTGAGCTACCCTATGATCCAGCCATTGCACTACTAGGTATTTACCCCAAAGATACCGATGTAGTGAAGAGAAGGGCCATATGCCCCCTAATGTTCATAGCAGCATTGTCCACAATAGTTAAATTGTGGAAGGAGCCGAGATGCCCTTCAACAGATGACTGGATTAAGAAGATGTGGTCCATATATACAATGGAATATTACTAAGCCATCCGAAAGAACGATTACACAACATTTGCAGCAACATGGACGGGACTAGAGGAGATTATGCTAAGTGAAATAAGTCAAGCAGAGAAATACAATTATCATATGCTCTCACTCATTTATGGGAACATAAGAAATAGGAAGATTGGTAGGAGAAGGAAGGGAAGAATGAAGGGGGGGTAAACAGAAGGGGGAATGAACCATGAGATACTATGGACTCTGGGAAACAAACTGAGGACTTCAGAGGGATTGGGATAGGCTGGTGATGGGTATTAAGGAGGGTACATATTGCATCATGCGCTGGGTGTTATTCACAAATAATGAATCATGGAACAGTACATCAAAAACTAAGGATATACTGTATGGTGACTAACGTAACATAATAAAAAATTATAAAAAAAATGAAAATAAAAAAATAAAGTGGGCTTCTTGTAAACAACATATAGTCAGGTCTTGTTTTTGATCCTGTGAAAATTTGACTTGAATTGATGTTTAGACTATTTGACAAAGTGATTATTGAAAAATTTGAATTTATATGTACTATAATTGTTACTTTTCCCATTTTTTCCTTTGTTCTTTGTTCCATTTCTGTCATTTTTGTTTTTTGGTCTTTTGTGGTTATCTTTTTTAAATTTTTATTTTAAATCCAGTTAGTTAACATACAGTGTTATATTAGTTTCAGGTGTATGATAATAGTAATTTAGAACTTCTCTACATCACCCTGCACTCATCACAACAGATGCATTCCTTAATACTCATCACCTATTTAATTCATCCCCCCACCCACTTCCCCTGTGGTGACCATCAGTTTGTTCTCTATAGTTCAGAGGCTGTTTCTTTGTGGTTTTGAACACTGTTTCAAAACTAATGATGTACTATATGTTGGCTAACTGAAAGTAATGAAAAATAAAAAAAAAAAAAGAGAGTCTGTTTCTTGGTTTGCCTTTTTCCCCCTTTGCTCCTTTATTTTGTTTTTTAAATGCCACACATGATTGGGATGCCTGGGTGGCTCAGTTGTTAAGTGTCTGCTTCGGCTCAGGTCATGACTCCTGGGATTGAGCCCCGTGTCGGGCTCCCTGCTTGGCGGAAAACCTGCTTCTCCATCTCACACTCCCCTTGCTTGTGTTCTCTCTCTCACTGTCTCTCTCTGTTGAATAAATAAATTATTTAAAAAAATAAAAATACAAAAATAAATGCCACATATGATTGAAATCATATGGTATTTGTCTTTCTCTGACTTATTTTGTTTCACATAATAGGCTCTAGCTCTATCCACATTGTTGCAAATGGCAAGGTTTTATTTTTTATGGCTGAATAATAGTCTTTGATATATATTAGGGCTTTTAGCTCTGTTGATTATTTGTCATCATGTAGAAGTTTTTATCCTGAGGGGGTACCCATAGTTTATTTACTGCCTATGTTCACCTCTAGGATTTTTAATGTTTCAAGTCTCATATTTGGGGCTTTTTTCCATTTTGAATTTACTTTTGTATATAGTGTAGGACAGTGGTCCAGTTTCACTCTTGAATGTTGCTGTCCAGTTTTCCCAACGCCATTTCTTGAAGACACTTTTTTCCATTTGATATTCTGTCCTGTTTTGTTGAAGGTTAATTGGTCATATAATTGTGGGGTACTTTTTCGATTTTCTCTTCTGTTCTATTGATCTATGTGTCCATTTTTGTAATAGTACCATACTGTTTTGATCACTACAGCTTTGTAATATAACTTGAAGTCCAGAATTGTGATGTTTCCAGTCCCCCCCCCCACCCCCGCCGCCAAGATTGCTTTGGCTATTTAGGGTCTTTTGTGGTTACATACAAGTTTTTTAGAATTTTTTTCTATTTCTGTAAAAAATATTGTTGGTATTTTGATAGGAATTGCATTGAGTGTGTAGATTTCTTTGGGTTGTAGAGACATTTTAAGTATATTTGTTGCTCTAACTCATGAGCATGAAATGTCTTTCCATTTCTTTGTGCCCTCTAATTATTTCATTGGTGTTTCATAGTTTTCAGAGTACAGGTCATTTACCTCTTTGGTTAGGTTTTTCCCTAGGTATCTTGTGCTTTTTGGTACAATTATAAATGGAGTCAATTCCTTAATTTCTCTTTCTGCTGCTTCATTATCAGTGTATAGATATGCAATGGATTTGTATACCTTGATTTTGTATCCTATGACTTTACTGAATTTGTTTATCAGTTCTAGCAATTTTGGGGGGGGGTCTTTTAGATTTTTTACATAGACTATTATGCCATCTACAAATAGTGAAAGTTTAACTTCTTCCTTATTGATTTAGATGCTTTTTTATTTCTTTTTGTTGTCTGATTGCTATGCCTAAGACTTTAAGTACTATGTTAAATAATGGTGATAAGAGTAGACATCCCTGTCTTGTTCCTGACCATAGAGGAAAGGCTCTGTTTTTCCCCATTGAGGATATCTGCTGTGGGTTTTTCATATACAGCCTTTATTATGTTGAGGTATGTTCCCTTTATACGTACTTTGTTGAGGGTTTTTAGCATGAATGAATCGAATACTTTTTCTACGTCTATTGACATGACCATATGGTTCCTATCATTTCTTTTATTAATGTGGTTTATCACATTGTTTAATTGGAGTATTGAACCACACTTGCAATCCAAGAGTAAATCCCACTTGACCGTGATGAATGATTCTTTTAATGTAATGTTGGATTTGGTTTGCTAGTATTTTATTGAGAATTTTTGCATCCATGTTAATCAAGGATATAGTTCTCTTTTTGGGACTCTTTGGTTTTGGAGTTGGGGTAATGCTGGCCTTATAGAATGAATTTGGAAGTTTTCCTTCCTTTTCTAGTTTTTGGACTACTTTGAGAAGAATAGGTATTAACTGTGTTTGGTAGAATTCACCTGTAAAGCCATCTGGCCCTGAATTTTTTTGGTTGGGAGTCTTCAATAACTGATTTATTTGCTGGTTATGGGTCTGTTCAAATTTTCTATTTCTTCCTATTCCAGTTTTTGTAGTTTGTATGTTTCTAGGATTTATCCATTTTTTTTCAGGTTGCCCAATTTGTTGGCATGTAATTTTTCATAATATTTTCTTATACTTGTTTGTATTCCTGTGGGATTGGTTATTTCTCCTCTCTCATTTGTGATTTTATTTATTTAAGTCCTTTCTCTTTACTTTTTGATAAGTCTAGCTAGAGGTTTATCAAGGTTATTAATTTTTTCAAGGAACCATCTCCTGGTTTCATTGATCCGTCCTATTGCTTTTTTAGTTTCTCTATCATTTATTTCTTCTGTAATCTTTACTATTTCCTTCCTTCTGCTGGTTTTAGGTTTTGTTTTTTTTCTTTTCATACCTCCTGCAGGTATATGATTAGGTTATTTATCTGGGATTTTCCTTACTTGTTGAGGTAGGCCTGAGGTCTGTATTGCAATAGATTTCCCTCTCAGGATTGTTTTTGCTGCATCTCAGAGGTTTTGGACCATTGTTTTTTTCATTTTCATTTGTTTCCATGTATTTTTTTTTTATTTCTTTTTGATTTCCTGATTGACCCATTTATTGTTTAACAGCATGCTGTTTAACCTTCATGTATTAGTGGTCTTTTCTTTTTTTTTTTTTTTTTTTTCTTGTGGCTGACTTCTAGTTTCATAGCATTGGTCAGAAGTGATGCACAGTATGATTTCAATCTTTTCTATTTGTTAAAGCCGGCATTGTGACCTATTATGTGATTTATTCTGGAAAATGTTCCATGTGCACTTGAAAAGAATGTGTATTCTGCTGTTTTAGGCTGGAATGTTCTGAATATATCTGTTAAGTCCTTCTGGTTCAGTGTGTCACTCGAAGCCATTGTTTCCTTGTTTATTTTCTGTTTAGATGATCTGTTTATTGATGAAAGTGGGGTGTTAAAGTCTCCTACTATTATTGTGTTATTATCAATCAGTTCCTTTATGTTTGTTATTGATTGTTTTATATAATTAGGTACTCCCATGTTTGGTGCATAAGTATTTACAATTGTTCTATCTTCTTGTTGTATTGTCCCTTCTATGTTTACATAATGCTCTTCTTTTACTTTTTCTTTTTTTTTAACCATCTTTGTTTTAAATATCTAGTTTGTCCAATATAAGTATTGCTACCCCACCTTTCTTTCAAAATGCATTTGCATAGAGGAGAGAGAAACAGATTCTCACACCAGGGAGCTGTCATGGGGAAGATAAATCCCCATAACATTTGGCTTTGGAAACCAGAGGGACCAAGTTTCATGAGTTCTTAAAATCAGCAGGGTTTAAAACTTGTAACTTTAAAAATTGACAAATCTAGGAGAGCTGGAAGGGTGAGAGGAAACTGAGTCCTGCCCCTACAGAGACAGCACAACAAACACCCCACAGAGATACAGCATGAAAGGAGTAGTTTGAAAAATGCCTGGCCTATAAGGAAGGGAGAATTGATTACTAATCTCAGAGCACGTGCTGGAGAGTCAGAGACCCTTTGGAGACATCACAAGGAACAAGAGAGCTGGCAGGTGCCATTTTCCTCCTTGCCTCGGCATAAACAAAGGGATACCTGTGGAAACCAGCACAACACTGGCTACTTAACTTGCTAACAGAATGCCCCAGCCACACGTTCTCCTTTGTATATGTTTCATCCAGCTAGGCCTCAGCTCCAGGTCTACTCTCAAAGAAGACCTACCGAAACCTTGCTAACAGCTAATATCTTACCTCCACCTGCTTCTGCGGATCCGACGCCTCCCTTAGTCTAGCAGCTGCAGGTCCCCTTAATCCTGGCATCATATGCCCCACCTCCACATTTTCCTGGAGTCAGTGCTACTGTATCTGTAGCAAATCCCTGGGCTGACTCAACTTAAGCCCAAAGAGGCCCCTGACTAACCCACTAACAACACAAGGACCAAACAGTGCTCACAACAGGCAAAGAGAGGCATTGCAGATGATGGGGTTAAAACAAAAGAGGCTTATCCACAACAGGAGGCACATGTAACACACACAGGAGACACCCTTGAAGAGTAAGGATCTGGTGAACAAAAAACACTGCACTTCAGGGCACTATAGACTTCTACATGAGGCCACTGTTTCCAAATCAGGAGATGGTTCACTTTCCTAACACATAGAAACAAACACAGGGAGTTAGACAATATGAGGAGACAGAGGAACATGTCCCAAATGAAAGAACAGGACAAAATTATAGCCAGAGACATAAACAAAATGGAGATAAGTAATGTGCCTGATAGAGAATTTAAAGTAATGGTCATAGAGATACTCATTGGACTTGAGAAAAGAGTGGAGGACCAGAGTGAGACCCTTAATGAAAAGCTAAAAAACATGAAAAAAAATCAATCAGAAATGAAAACTTAAAATGCAAATAAAAATACACGAAAGAGAATAAATAATACACTAGAGAAAGCAAAGGAATGGATCAGTGACCTGGAGAACAGGATAATAGAAAGCCATAAAGCTGAATAGGAGAGGAAAAATTAATAATAAAAAATAAAAATAAATTTAGGGAACTCATTGACACCATCATTGTAATAACATTCACATTATTTGTATCCCAGAAGGAAAAGAGAGAGAAAAGGGGGCAGAAAATTTATTTGCAGAGGTAATAGCTGAAAATTTTACAAATTTATGAAAGGAGGCAGAAATCCAGATTCAGGAGGCACAGGGAGCCCCAACAAAACCAACCCAAGGATCTGCACACCAAGACACTAAATTCTAAGAACACATTAAAAAAAATCATTCACCCTGATCAAGTGGGACTTATTCCTGGGATGCAAAGGTAGTTCAATATTCACAGATTAATCAACATGGTACATCACATCCATAAGAGAAAGGATAAAAACCATATGATCATTTCAATACATACTGAAAAACCACTTGACAAAATACAACATCTGTTCATGATTAAAAAAAAAAAAAACGAAAACAAAACACCTCAACAAAGTGGATTTGGTGGGAAACTTCCTCAATATAATAAAGGGCACACATGAAAAACCCACATCATGCTCAATGGGGGGAAACTGAGAGCTTTTCCCTTAAGGTCAGGAACAACACAAGGATGTCCACTCTCACCACTTTTATTCAACACAGTGCTGGAAATACTAGCTATAGCAATCAGACGACAAAAAAATAATATGTAAAATTGATAAACAAACTCAATGAAGTCACAGGATACAAAATCTATGTATAGAAATCTGTTGTATCTCTAGCACTAATAATGAAGTAGCAAAAAGAGAAATTAAGAAAACAACCCCGTTTACAAGCACATCAAAAAGAACAAAATACCTAGAAATAAACCTAACCAAGAAGGTGCAATACTTGTACCCTGAAAACTATAGAACATTGAGGAAAGAAATTGAAGATGACACAAATAGATGGAAAGATATTCCAAGTGTGGGGCGCCTGGGTGGCTCAGGTGGTTAAGTGTCTGCCTTCAGCTCAGGTCATGATCCCAGGGCCCTATTTCATGCTCTCGGCTCAATGAGGAGTCTGCTTCTCCCTCTCCCTCTGCCCACCCGCTGCCTACCACCCCCCCCACCCCCCCGCCGGCTTGTGCTCTTTCACATGCACTTGCTCTCTTTTTCTCTCTCTCAAATAAAATCTTAAAAAAATATATTCACATCTCATGGATTGGAAGAATATTGTTGGAATGTCTATACTACCCAAAGCAATCTGCAGATTTAATGCAATCCCTCTCAATATACCAACAGCATTTTTCACAGAACTAGGACAATAATCCAAAATCTGTATGTAACCACAGAAGATCCTGAATAGCCAAAGTAATCTTAAAAAACAAGAACAAAACTGGAGGTATCACAATCCGCAAGATACACTACCAAGTTAGAGTAATGAAAACAGCATGTACTGGCACAAATATGGAACATAGAACAATGGAGCAGAATAAAGAACCCAGAAATAAACCCATGATAACACAATTAATTAATCTTCTAAAGAGGAAGAAAGAATACACATTGGGAAAAATACAGTCGCTTCATCAAATGGTGCTGAGAAAACTGGACAGCTACATGCAAAAGAATGAAACCAAACCCCTTTCTTACACCATATACAAAATAAACTCAAAGTGGATTAAGTATGTAAAATGAGACCTGAAACCATATATATGTGTGTGTATGTAAGTGTATATACAGACAGAAACACACACACACAATGAAATATTACAGCCACAAAAAGGAACGCATTCTTGCCATTTGCAACAACATGGATGAATCTAGAAAATACAATGCTAAATGAAATGTCAGAGAAAGACAAATACCATATGATTTTCTTCATATGTAGAATTTGGGAAACAAAACGAACAAAAGAAGAGAAGTGACATACTAAGAAACAGACTCTTAACAGTAGAGAACAAACTGATGGTTACCTGCTGATGGCGTGTGGGTGGGGTTGGGTGAAATAAGTGAAGGGGATTAAGAACAAAAGCATCATAATGAGCACTGAACAATGTATAGAATTGCTGAATCGCTATAGTGACCTGAAACTAATATAACACTGTATGCCAACTATACTGGAACAAAAATTTTTAAAAATTTGAAAAGAGTTTATTTGAATAGTGGGAAATGATAGCATGTATGTTGGGGTAGGGATTCTGGGGAAAGTAAAGCAAACAAGAAACTAAGAATGGTGAAAATAAGAAAATATTTAACTGAATTAGGTCTCCTTTTCATTGTTAAGTTTAATAACATACGAATCTGAAAATCAATAAAGTGATGAGAAAAATGTAACATGTGAAATGTTATATTTCATTTAAAAAATGAACCTGAAGGAATTTCCTACAATTCCTCAAAATCAAATAATTAAAAATAGTTATTACAGTGTCACATTAACCAAACAGAACTGATTTGTGTCCACCATAAAATAACATTTAGCTTTTTCTCTTCTGCCTCCCTCCTCTCTTTCTCTCTGTGTATATGTACGCATTCGCACTCCCTGAGTGAAACATCAGGGAACGAGATTATCAACTACTTTTCTTAGCCAGAATGTGTCAACTTCTTAATATCATGCTCTCTGCTTCATACTGCAATTGTAGCATTAAGAAATGTTTAATAACAATTATTTACCCTCTTAGACTGAACTGCCAATATTTTCATATTTATTTTCACCAATCTTATAGAAAGTAAAACATTCTTTTCACAAATTGAAATGCATATTTACAAATGGGATGGGAGAGACACATAGATAAATCTGGTTAAGAAACTATTATGTGAGTTCAGTTTACATGTGGAATATTCTGGATTTGTAGTTGAAACAGAGGGAAACTATGGAGGCTTCTCAGGTATTATAATCTGAATTCCAGAGTTATCCATGAAAGGAAATCTCTTATAAGCAGAAAGCGTCAGCCAAGCACTAACTACCTCTTTCCACCTTCATCCCTCTTCCTACGTCTCATGCTTTTTTGTGCATATGCATGTTTTAGCTAAATCACTGACAAGGAAACTACCAGCCTTATGTTTCCTCTAATGTTAAGAACAGCACATAGAATTTGTAATGTTAAGCATAACAGCTGATCATACCATAGAGGAGTAGAAAAGGAGAAAAAAATGATGCCATTAACCATGCAAATGTGTATCACATCTGTACTAAATTGTCATTTGCATGAATACGGGCTAAGGCAAGCAGGATTACCGTCCTTAGAGCAATGCTGTTTGCATTGCTATATTGTACTTAAAGTTGTGTGGGTGTTTCCATTTATAATGCCCCCCTTCTTTTTCGGAGTTCATAATTTGGTTGTAATAATCTGCTTTTGGATGAAACATTACTACAAGTTCACAGAGGGAGAGCAATTTTTAATTACAAAATTGGATTCAAATTGGTTCAGCCGTATTTTAGTTGGAGAAAAGCATTTAAACATACTAACAAAAAAAATGTTTCCTTTTAAAATACAAGTCTTTGGAATTGAATTTGCAAGAGTGTGTTGATGTTGCTGTTTTCAGCTTAAGATAGAGAACCGGTTTATTGTAGCATTTTATATTTGCTGATTTTGTGTGGTCTCCTACCAGAAAACCAATACTATACATCAAATTTGTCCATTTCAATTCTTGACAAACTTCCAAAAATATTTACTTTGCATACATATTTTATTACTGATTTTACCATACCTACTCTTGATATAAAGTACATACTGCATATTACTATCAGGTCTCTTTATCCTCTAACAAGACACTAGGCAGTGTACATCTATCAAGGAAGAATTTTACAAGCAGTGTTGCTTCCTTATGGATGAATGACAAATTACTTTGGCAACTTCGGGTTGGCAAGCAGTTTAAGTGATAAGAAAGGTTTGTTGTTTCTTTAATCAAAGACGTAAGTATGAGTCACAAGTATGAATTTGAACAACTAGTGTCTTGACTTTGTATAGGCATTGATGAGATAGATGCTGGCTGTACATAGGTTATGAATACTTCTAGTAAATCTATATCTGGAAAGGACAAATATTTGTATGTACCTGTTTTCTTTGTTATATAATAATGGCTAGAAGCCAACCGAAACTAATGCTCACCCATATAATGGAGTTATTTATTGGTGACTGAGTTAACTCAGATTGCTTCTGCAATGCTCTTGGTAAAAGACAGTCATTTGTCAGTTTTTATAAGTCCTCATGGCTACTGAGAATTATCATTTTGAAGATACACAGTATGTATGTCCCCCAAATACTTTGAAGATACACAATGTGTATGTCCCCCAAATACATGCACATTTGTAGGCATATCAGTCAGAATCCTTTCGGGAAACAGATCACACCATTCAATAGGGAAGATCTGAGGACAGTTGACACAAGAAACACTGTGGCCTCTTAGTATTAGTAACAGAGGAGATTTAGTGCCACACCTAGGTCTAAAGGGCAAGAGGAAGGGACAGTTTTGGAACCTGGAGAGAGCACTTCGGAAAGGCTCTCCCAATGAGAGCCATGACCTCTGGCCAAAAGAAACCGCTAAGCAATTAACTACTTTATTCAAACACTGACTAATTCATCATCAATTTGAAAGAACTTTTGTGGCTTATTTTATGTAGCAAATAGGCAGTTTTGTAAGATAAAGTTGGATATGACATGGTTTGTGCTATAGGAGGGAGCAGAATGTAAAGGAGAGGTAACATCTATATACAGATTGCGATAATTCTTGGGTAAATGGTACAAATAAAGTGCTATGAGGAGATGGGCATTATAGGATCTATTCATAACTGATGTAGAGAAAAACTTACAGAAAACATGCTAATTTATGTAAGCCTTAAATGGTGGATATATTTCCTTAGGCAAGGTGTATGGATTTTCTTCTCCTGATAAAATTATCTCTGTGATACAGGAGTTCAAAAGGATGCAGCAGTTTAAGGAATGTTTTATGTGAGAGGAATGTTTAAAAAAAAAAAAAGAAGAAAGAAAGCAAAAGGAAGGGAGGGAGGAAGGGAGAGAGAGAGAGAAAAGAGAAAGGAAGGAAGGAAGGAAGGAAGGAAGGAAGGAAGGAAGGAAGGAAGGAAGGAAGAGGGAGGGAGGAGAAAAGAAGGAAAGAAAAAGAAAAGAAAGAAAAGGCTGATGTCTTCTAGGAGGAGAACCTAAGTGCCAGTGTATGAAATCTATGTTTTGTTTATTGTGAAAACAAAAATATGAAAGGAATGTCTCTAAGTTTCAGAATAAGAAAGTAACACAACCCTAGCAGCCCATTAGAAAGATCAGTCTGACCTCCCCAGTTAGTTCGGACTATTTTGGAGAGGCCATGAGTGTTAGACAATCTCTCAGGAAACATTATCAGTACAGCGATATTTACTAAGCTGACAAGAATTGAAAGAGAATGAAGACAAGAAATTAGAAAAAAAGAAGGCACCCATATGAAGAGACTTAACAACGTACTTTAATACTATTTTAAATTTGAAATCACTGTCTCAAATCAACTTAAAAAAAAGAAATATATTATCAAGTGTATCACTGTCTAATACCATGTCTTCCTGAATATAAGTTTCTTCCCAATGTGCTTTTACAAAGCCGAGGGAGGCCGATCACTTTCTCCTCTGCTCCCTGCCGTTCCAACAAGTATCATTATCTCTAATCCCAGCCTTGCTTCTCCTGCTGAGCAACCAATAGCTATTAAAGATAGCTTTTCAGTATTAACTGAAGCCCTCAGTCCAGTGGAAGCATGTGGATATTTTGGCATATTTTAAACCATGCTTTTTTGAACAGCTTCCTGGAATTTATAAGATATCTGGATCCAAAACACTTATTCACCTTATATGGCTTGGAACTTAGAGCTAGGAAGCTGTTCTTATTTGGGGGTTCATTTTGATTGAGGAAATTTGTGTATTGTGTTTGTATGTAAATGGTGTTGTGAAATCAAAATTTACTGATGTCATAATCAAGATAACAAAGGCATCAAAAGCACTGGTAATACTTAATATTTATCACTAAAGTCAAACCAAGACATTACTCGAAAGAATAACATGTGACCCCTACTTAGAAGTTCATTCACACATGAAATTCCTAGTGGACTTCTTTAGCTGAAATCCTCTTCTGTCAGGATACCATCCTATCAGGTAAAGATGTTAAGCTAAGATTTGTGAGTTAGGCCTAACTCTGAAAGAGCTGGATGGTTATGGCCCTGTGAGCTAGTTACTCTGTGTGCTTCTCTGGCTTTCTATTGACAACCGTTAAATTTAAGAGTTGGGCTTATTGATCTTTAAGCTTCCTTCCAGATGACTGACGTGATTCCAAATTTACCTTCAGATATGCATAGAGATCTACCAAAAAATAAAATGTTCAAAAGGTAAATGTGTTACACCATTATGAGGTGAATTTAGGAGATTGTTATGCTTTATAATGACAGTATATGAAGATAAAGGTTTTATCTTCATGATACCAAATAGTGACACAAAAGATTACACACACACACACACACACACACACACAGAGGCTCACATACACAAATACACATCATTCAGTGGGCACATTTTCAAACATCTGTATCTTTTACATTATGGAGACCAAAACATCCAGATGTTTTCACTGAGTTTTAGTGCTAGGCATATTGTCAATACGTCCCTTGAGGATCTCAGTATTACTAACCCCAAAGAAAGGTATAAGCAGGGTGTGTGTTTGAGAGAGAAAGAGAGGGAAAGAAGAAGAAAGATTCCTACTTCCTACTCCAGAGCATAACATAGTATATCTTCCAACCACCTGCTGAAAGAAATAAGCAAGATTTTTCATTTCTCCAGCTTAATGTCATCTTTACTTTGATCTCAGACCGAAAAGAAGGAATTATCATGACTTCATCTCTACACTAACAAAGAATATTTATTTCAAAAATATTTGTCTATAATTTGTATGTGTGTCTTCACAGTGTCTTGTGACTTAGCCTGTATGTTACGTTACTTGAATTCTTACTCCTGAATATACATACACTTGCACTATTCTTTCATTCCTCACTGTGTTTGTGTTGGAAACAGGTGGGGAAAACTCATTCAGTGAGCTGCATGACTACTTGGGTCACCAAAGAAGTCTGCTTTCCTGACTTGTCAGTTCAAGTTACTGTAAAAAGAACAGCTCTTAAAAATGCATGACCTTCATGTGGCCAAATGTGTCAAAAATGGTTTAAAATAATACAATCGCAAGAACCATAGGGGGTGGGAGGGAACAGCAAAAAGAATTACTGGTATTTTCTTTCCCCATATCCCATATTTATAGCCAGTGCCATAAAAGCACACCAGGAAGACATGTGAGACGCAGTCATTTTCTCCAAATAAGTTTTGCCAAGATTACTGCATTTACTACAGATAGACTTATTAATTATCTCAATACGTATTGCTGGAGTGTCTCTCTCTAAGTGTCCATGCGCTCTGACCTGGAGGCAATTCTTGCTTTAATCATAAGATGAGGAAGGACACTATTGAACAAAGTAACTTCTGGATGCTGTAGTGTAACACTTTGGGAATAATCAAAGCAGAAATCACATTGCTGGGGGAATCATTTACAAGGTTTCAAACAATCCTACTGCTTTACTTTCCATGAGAAGAAGCATGCAACAGTCCTGAATAACAGCATTTTCTAATAACGCTGATACTTTTTCAAAGTTGTATCGTGCATATTTTACTGGAATGCTCTGAGTCACATGTAATTTTAGGTCAAATAGTTATGAGGTAGGAAATTTTTTAGCTCCCTAACATATGGTTGAGTTATTGTGTATATTATGTACCTAATCGTTGGGAAAATAGCTTTTTATTTATATTCGAAGGACTTCAGTAGTTAAAACACTTTTTTCTCTCTAAAGATGTTAATTTAATTTTGTATTTTGAAAGTCACATTCCAAATCCTATACTCTATTCACTGATGCTATCAAATTTAGCAAAAATGCATGCATAAATTTATGTTGACAAAGCTCTTTACTCACACAAGTTCAGTAAATTGGTGTACAGTAACAGAATCTCTGCCCTCAAAGGCACCTCCGTGTGTCAGTGTGGATTTTGTACACAAACTGGTGACTGCCATTTTGCAGGTGCAACTTTGGAAGCACTTTCAGAAACATGGCACATGATTTCATTCCCGAAAAATGCTTAGTGTATTATTAGCCTGAGAATTTCATTGCACAAATTATATTTCATTCTGGAAATACATGAATGCCTAACTTTAAGTAGATGGTCATTATTTTCTTAGCCTAAAAGCACTGAAGAGACTAAACATATTTTAAGGTATTTTTCTTTGTAAATTCAGGCCCGCAATATCTATTGAGGATAAACAAACAGTTGGCAAGGAACTCCCTCTTGTGGTCAAACATTCTTAATTAAAAAAAAAAGAGAGATTTGCACTCAACTGATGGTCTGGATTATTAAAATGTGGGTTGCTTGTAACCATTAAGATTAACAATAGTGATATAAGTGGTTTTACTGAAGCAATTCATTGCAAATTAGAGCTAAATTCTGGAACATATGTTCTTAATTCTTCCTAAAAACAGAACTTTGCACTACTGTTCAGGGTAAACCCACTTAGAATTTCATTTCCCAAGGTTTCTTGTTACTTTTAAAATATTATGACATTCTTTAAAACTTATATGCACACACACACACTTACTTATGCACGTGTGTGTGTGTATATATATGTATGTACGCGTATGCGTGTGTGTGGTCACAGAGTGGAAGACATTTAAGAATTGAGTATTGTAAAAAATTTACATCCTCTTTGTTTTGATCTCAGCACTTTGTTTCCTCATAGTTTCTAAAACTGTAGTACTGCTAAATGTTTCTTTAAGCGGGAGAAACAGTTCCCATATGCTGTTAACCAGTGCTTTCCCAGAGTACACAGGCAACAGAGTCTGGTGTCAGAGGCAATAAATGCCTGACATCCAATCAAAAATGTCCTAAACACTTATTATGAGTGAGGCGAATTACCAGACACATAATGAAGCTGACAAATTATAATTTTTTCCTGATTGTTCAAGTTAAGCAATGCTTCCAACCACTTCACAAGATCAGTAATAGACACTATCTGTCCTAGTAGCGAGTATGCAATTCATTTCCACGATATCAAATTAAAACCTGATGCCAAGAAGCCTGGGATTTAACTTATCTTCTGACAGCACATCAAAGGTCGGGAAGAAGGCCCTGCACTCAGATCAGGTCGCTGCTGTCAGTTCAAATACTAACGATACAATCTGAACCAACTTCTTTTGGGGATGGCTTTCAATATGAGCAAAAGAAGGCTTCAAAGTTCAATCAAGTCATTATTTAGGGAGAAAGAGAGAGAGAGGGGAGAAAGAAAGATGCTGATCATAGAAGTTCTGCAGATTGCGCAAGGAATGTCTCCATGTAGAGAGAGCTATTTTTGTACACGCGCTGGTTCCAACATCCCTTTGCCTGCCTAAAGTTAAGCACTCAATTAACCATCAGCCAAATGATGCACTTAGACACCTCCTTTACACAGGCTAGGGGAAAATATGCATGACAGGACTAAGTTGTTTGTCTTTATTATTTTCGTGCATATTTCCAAGCTGCTCTTATTGTTAAGTTATGTTGACTGGTGTCTTTTTTCTTTTCTTTTTTCTTTCTTTCTTTCTTTTTTTTTTTAAAGATTTTATTTATTTATTTGACAGAGATAGAGACAGCCAGGGAGAGAGGGAACACAAGCAGGGGGAGTGGGAGAGGAAGAAGCAGGCTCATAGCGGAGGAGCCTGATGTGGGGCTTGATCCCAGAACGCCGGGATCACGCCCTGAGCCGAAGGCAGACGCTTAACCGCTGTGCCACCCAGGCGCCCCTCTTTTTTTTTTTTTTTTGAACAAAACTAGGTATGCTGTTCACTATCTGATAGAAAAATCAGAAGTGTACAAATTCTTTTAAATGTTAGAAATATAAACACATTTGTATTTCCCAAAACATGGGTAGCTTTCTAATAGTTTAATACCATGTAAGCTAGAATGACTGATTTCTATTTCATGTATAAGGTTTTTTAATAACCTCATTTTTAACATCAGCATACTCTCTACTCTCCATTGTATGAATGATCTATAATATATGTACTGAAGCCACCATAGCTGAAGACATTTAAATAATCTAACTTTTTCAGTATGAAGAAAAAAGAATATTCACAGTTATATAATTATACACACGCCTAATTATTTAATACTACAATACATTCTCAAATTAGTAAATTATAACGATAAACACTTTTTGATCAATGTGTTTACACTTTTATTTTTAAATATTTTAATTAAAATGTAAATATATTTCATAATTCATTTTCAATTAAATAAAATTTGAAATTTATGAATACTGTTAAAAAGAATATTATTTATTTAATACTTTTCTCAAAAAATATGCTTCTTAATACTAGAAAAACTAATCTCTAAGCTCAAACAGGCTCTGTGCAAAGAAAGTAGTATTAATGATCAATAAACTAATTGAGACTATCACCCCATCATCTACATTCATTTACTTGATATTTTCACTCACTAAATAATATCAAGATCCCTGTAATACTTTTGGAATGAAAAGGATGCCTTCAAAATACTAACTAACTCTCTGTACAGTTAGATAGAAACTGAGCATAATTTAGCTGCTTTTAAAGTTAATTATTGGTTCCTAATATATTTTCCTGCAAAATGTTTTCCAGAAGGGTAGTTTAACTGATAAGGAAAAAAAAAAAAAAGAGTAGTGTAACAGGCACCTATGTATACAAAATCAATCCATCGATAGTTTATCTACTTTTATACCCACCTTTCTATCCCAATACATTAAAACTAAGATTCCATTCATTGTAGAATATACAATTATTTTTGGTACCACTGAGAAAGAAAAATCTCTTACAATTATAAGGTGTCTTTGATTATAAGACAACTTCTTTTAAAGAGCTTTAAATTTAAATTAACATCTTAAAATTAATGTGTATACAGAGTTATATAGTATATAGAGAAATGTAAATAATTATACCACTGACCCTTGAATAACATGGCTTTGAACTGTTTGCTTCCATTTATATGTGGATTTTTTATAGCAAAGTCCTGTAAATGTACCTTCTCTTCCTTATGATTTTCTTTTCTCTAGCTTATTTATTGTAATACATATAGTTGTATATACTGCATATAAGTATACATAAAGTATACAATGCATATAACATATAAAATATATATTAATCAACAGTTTGTATTATCAGTAAAGCTTTTATTATTTTATGTTAGTCACCATACAGTAATTAGTTTTTGATGTGTTTCATGATTATTGCTTATAACACCCAGTACTCATTGCAATACATGCCCTCCTTAATACCCTTCACCAAGCTAACTCATTCCCCCACACCCCCTCCCCTCTGAAACCCTCAGTTTGTTTCCCAGAGTCCATAGTCTCTCATGGTTCTTCTCCCCCTCTGATTTCCCCCCGCCCTTCATTTTTCCCTTCCTTTTCCTAACGTCCTCTTTGCTATTCTTTATGTTCCACATATGACTGAAACCATATAATCAACAGTGGGCTATTTGTAGTTAAGTTTTGGGTAGTCAAAAGTTACATGTAAAGTTTTAACTGAATGATTAAGTTTTAACTTAATCTCCCATGTTGTTCAAGGGTCAACTGTGTATAATTGTAATAATATATACCAATAAATATATAGAGCTATAGGCCACAGGACCCTGGCCATGACTTTAATGATACTTTAAATTAATTATTTAACTTATTTTAACAGGATTACACTTTACACTTTGTCACTTTTTTCCTGAAATACATGTTTAAATCACTTTAAGTTATAAAATAATATATAATGAATAAAGTGTCCACAGGTAAGGAAAAAACCAATTCTCTACAGTAAACCAATGATTTTTGCAAGTATTTTAAAAACCTGGGGAAGGTTTAGGGGCACTTGGGTGGTGTAGTCGCTTAAGCATCCAACTCGGTTTTGGCACAGGTCATTATCTCAGTGTCGTGAGATCAAGCTCCGTCTCTCAGACTTCATGGTCACTGAGGAGTCAGCTTAAGACTCTCTCTGCCCCTGCCCTCCACCACTCTCTCTCTAAAATAAATAAATAAAATATTTTAAAAAGAACACCTGAGGAAGGTTTCTTTCAAATATTGCTTGACAGATGGCTTGTCTACACCGTCTCTTCTGTGCCTATAGCAGACATCCATGTTTCATTGACTTTAAAATACCTTCAATCATTAGACACACCATTATTCTGATTAAAAAAGAAAAAATACTACCAATTAGACTATGACATGTCATTGACTTTTAAACATACCTCAAGTCCAGAGAAGGAAAAGTATCATTCATAATATATATAAAACATTGTAGCCAATCATGATTCTTGTTCCTACTAAATCTGAATATAGCCTCAGATTACTGGTTGTGCAACATTCCTCATAGACATACCAAAGAAAAAGGATAATTTTGAGATGGGAATGATTGGATATTGAGCATTGACTGTTATGGCAAAGGGAAATTTGAAATCATCTATTCAGTGAAGAGGTGTGAGTCTTGCTATATGATAAACCTAGAATGTTTTGTGCCACTCCGATCCTATCTTTTGAACAGTTAATTTACAGAAGGAATTTTCATGAACACATCTCTCTAATTTTATTTGGCCACCAGTAATAAACTAGAATTTATATGGGAAGAAAGGAAGAAAAATAGAGGGAGAAAGAAAAACAGCATTAACCACATTCCCATCTGTTAGGGAATATAAATTTCATGTGTATATTTTATTTGATATTCTCAGGAACCTGAAAAGTTTTTATCTGCCCACTTTTATAGGTAAGGACCCTGTGGCTTGGTTTAGTGAATAACTTATCCAAATTCGCCAAGTCATCAGGAGTACAATTATTAAATTAAAATCCAAATCTGATTCCCAATCTTTTCTCTTTTCTACTATCTCAGAACACCACTCTGAAATTTTCAGGCAATGTGGCTCCACAAATTACCCAGCAAATGAAGGCATACCTGTGTACACACAGAACTGGAACATCCTGATAGCTCCAGATGTTACATTTATGTTTCATTTTATGGGATCTAATCAGATTGTCTTCCGACCACTTCCTCACAGAAAAACCTGCTACTGACACTTGATCACATTCAACCTCCCAGGAATATCCCACTCACTCTCATTCTTCTTCTCCTTTGTCTGTAGACGTCTGTGGCTAATGACTCATTTCAATATGCTGGGGCTGAACTTTCTCAAGTTCCTCCACTACCTCCTTTGGTGTCACTCAAATCTCTCTCTCTCTCCTCTCTCTCTCTCTCTTTCTCACACACACACACACACACACACACACACACACACTCATGCATAACACACTCAAGGAGATGGAAATATTCCTGTGCTCCAGGCCCAATCTATAATATCCTTTACAGAACTATGTCTTTTCTTTTAAAAAAGAATATAACCGAGCCCAATAAAGTTTTCTGTTTTTAAAATTACTGAAACACTTCTCATAATGTCACTGCATGTCAAGGTAGAGGAATTTAGGACAAACAGAAGTGAAAATTAGTCAGTTAACCACAATATTTTTGAAGGAAACTGTATAGTTTTCGTGAAACCAACTTACTTGTTCATTCTAAGGAGGCATTTTGTTCTTTGTGGAACATGCTACTTCGTTTTAAGACTTTTTCTCTGTCAAGAAGTTGTTCCCTCTGGTGCCTGCAACTACTGCATAAGCCTATTGTGATTTTTTTTTTTTTTTTTTTTTTTTTTTTTGGGGAAANTTTTTTTTTGGTGGAAACCATGACTCTCTTGGGTGCATTACTCTGGTTTAAAGCGGCCCCTCAATTGTAAATGATCAAATTGCTACATGGACCATTTATACAGAGGTATTTCTTTCTGAAGCAAGAGTGAAATCAACTGTTTTTGTGCCACACCAGGGACCCAACATGCTCCAAGAGATAAGCCACGGGCCTAAGGATGTAAAATCCCTCACACTTTCATTTTGCTCCTATGCTTTGTTATCTTTTTAGAGCCATGTCGTTAAATCTTGTTCATTTGATTTCAGAGACATTAAAAACACCAAAGGAAAGGATTCAAAAAAGTAGATATTTCATGTTAACTGAAAATGAGTAAGTACTTAAACTTCTTTGACTAAAAAAAAAAAAAATGCAGAAATAGTTTATATTTTTCAAGGGAGGGTATTACGATAACAGCAAAATGAGTAAAACTTCCTTTATAAAAGTGGCCCCAATTTGGGATTCCGTAATTCTTTAAAAGGTGAAACTAGTAACTGAGGTCGCTGAGTTTCTGTCCAGACTTTTAAAATATTTAATGGAAATCAGAGATAAGGTTGCACAGCAAACTAAGTACATACAGTGTGTAACATTTTTAAGAGCTATAATACTTGGAAGAGTAATTGGTCCCATTATCTCTTTGAAAAGGAGAAACTACACTCATATTTAGCTTTAAAGTCTAATTCTTTTAATTCCCTTATGTATATTTAAGATAAATAGTAAAACATATGTTGCTTTCTTTCTAGAAGGTTGGGTCTTTTCTTCTCTTGAATTGTCAGCTACATAAAGACCTTAAAGATCCCTTTCAGGAATTGTCATTTCTGTGTTCCTGGGCTAGCTACAACTCACCCGAATTTTACTAATGATTATGTTTCCCAGGTAGAAGGGGGAGAAATGTAATCCACATCTCATTTAAGAAGTTGTCTTAGTTTTATTTTTCTATTTTCCTGAGTAGGTGAGATATAAGATACAGTTGGCTATAAGAGAAAGAGCATTTGAATAAACTTTAATGATACATAATACTGCATAGAATTTTGAGTGCAGATTTGAGAGACAGATTTCATGGGTTCAATTCTCTGATTTATCACTGGCCAGCTCTATGACTCTAAATAAGTCAGTGTGCTTCAGTTTTTACATCTGTAAAATGGGGATAACGTTATGATAATGGTGCTTGTTAAGAACAGTGCACATAATACTTATTGCTATTAGTAAAATTATGTAGGCTGGAGCCTTATTTTCTTCATCAATGAAGTGGAATTTGAATAAAGCATTTCTAATTTTGACTACATTTTAGAAATTCTGTATTACAGTTAATTATATATGACAGGAAAAACTTTTAAAAATAATTTTATATTTCATCTGCAAGACAGATGAATTTCATTAATCAAAGAGTATTTACTTTAACCTAGCATGAAGCTAACATCTTTAGTATAATGGACTTTCACATACTTAAAGATGGTATTTAATGTGTCTAAGGGTGTATACACAATGAATCCGGGGATCAGTTATCTTCTGTAGGAAGATATAAAATATGGGGGGGGGGGAAAGGTGAGTTATAGTTATCAGAAAAAATCTTTAGAAAGAAATTATGGGAAAAAGAAAAAAAGGAAAGTAAATGAAACAGGAAGATGGGTAAAAATACTTATCAGTGACATGTTCTTCCAGATATCTACTACTACTAAGTCTGAATATCTCAGCATATACTGAATGAATTAATGAATTGCAAGAATTACAACAAATTAAAATATACAGCTTTTGTAGGCAAAGGTAAGTTGTTATCAGCTTAAAACAGACTGTTCTAACAGATGTTTTATGTAAGCCTCATGGTAACTACAAAGCAAAAACCTGTAATAGATACACAAAAGATAAAGGAATCAAAGCAATAAATCATCAAATCAAAAATAAATAAATAAATAAATAATAAATACAAATAAACAAAAAGGAAGATAGAAAGGATCTATGAAACACCTAGAAAATAATTAAAGAAATGGCAATAGCAAGCGCTTACCTATCTGTCATCTCTTTAAATTTAAATGGATTAAATTCTCCAGTCAGAAGACACAGAGTGGATGAATGGATTAAAAAAAGAGAGAGAGAGAACCCAACTTAGGCTGTGTACAAGATACTCACTTCAGCTTTAAAAAGGGGCTGAAGGTGAAGAGATGGAAACTATTCCACACAAATGCAAACCAAAGGAGTAAAGGGGTCGCTGCAGTTATATCAGACAAAATAGATTTTAAGTCAAAAACTGTAACAAGAAAAAGATCATTATATAATGATAAAGGGGTTAATTCATCACTAAGATATAACAATTCCAAATATTTATGCACCTAACATCAGAGCAATAGACAGTGATAGAGTAATAGTGGGGGACTTCAAAATTCCACTTTCAACAATGATAGATCATCCAGACAATCACCCAATAAGAAAACAAAGGACTTGAAGTCTTTGTTAGACCAAGTAGACCTAACTGCCATATACAGAACATTTCACCCAAGAGTAGCACAAATAATATCCTTCTCAAGTTCACACAAAATATTCACCAAACTAGATCATATGTTAGGCAACGAAACAAGTCTTAATAAATTTAAGATCACTGAAATTATATCAAGCATCTTTTCTAATCACAACAGTATAAAATGATAATTCCATAACAGGAGGAAAGCTGCAAAATTTGCAAATATGGAGAGATTAAAGAACATGCTTTTGAACATGTAATGATTCAAATAAAAAATCAAGAGAAATCAAAATATATTTTGAGACAAATGAAAATGGAAAAGTAACATACCAAAACATACGGGATGTAGCAATAGCAGTTTTAAGAAAAAGTTTCATAGTAATGAATACTTAGTTTAAGAAATAAGAGTATCTCAAACAACCTAAATTTATACCTCAAGGGAATAGAAAAAAGAAACACAAACTAAATCCAAAGTTAGTAGAAGGAAGAAAATAAGATCAATGCAGATACAAATGCAATAGAGACTATGAGGATAACAGAAAAGTTCCACAAACTAAGAGGGTTTTTTGTTTTTTGTTTTGTTTTGTTTTGTGTGGTTTGGGTTTTGTTTGTTTGTTTTTGAAAACATACACAATACTGACATACCTTTAGCTAGAGTAAGGAAAAAGAAAGGCCTCAAGACTCTTAATTAGAGAGGAGTGGGGGATGGGTTAAAGAGGTGATGGGGATTAAGGAGGGCCCTTGTTGTGATGAGCAGGGGATGTTTTATGTAAGGGATGAATCACTAAATTCTATACCTGAAACTAATACTACACTGTATGTGAACCAACTGAAATTTAAATAAAAACTTGGAGGGAAAAAAAAAAAAAAAAAGGAAAACCTCCAGGCACTTCCTTAAAACAACAAAAAAAGAAGAAGCCTCAAATAAAATCGGAAATGAAAGAGATGTTTCAGCTGATACCACAGTAATACAAAAGATCTTAAGAGACTACTGTGAACAATTATACACCAACAAATTGGATAACCTAAAAGAAATGGATACATTCCTGGAAACAGATGCAGAGTTCAATGGAATGGAATGGAATAGACAGCCCAAAAATAAATCTATGCATTTACAGTCAATAATTCTTTGACAAAGTGGGCAAGAACAAGGAGCACACAATGGGAAAAGGATTGTCTCTTCAATAAATGTTATTGCCAACAAGAATGGAGAGGGCCAAAGACAAAGGCTTCTGAGAAAACTAACCCTGCTCATGCCTTGCTCTCAGACGTCTAGCCTCCAGAATTGTAAGACACTAAATAACTGTTGTTTAAGACATGCAATTTGTGGTACTTTGTCATGACAGCCCATGAAACAACTGACTAGAGCTGAGTAATTTAATGTAGTACTGCAAATACTTCCACTATCATAATGAAGTTTATTATCATAATGAACTTATCTGTGGGAAAGACTATTCACTGTACTTTTCATTAGATCTATTTTTCCCTTGATTTTGAAATGGCATGTAACCCTGGGACATTGACCAAAGAGAAAATCATCACAGAGCAGAGTTTTTTAAGTTAAAAAAGATAATGTAATGTAGTTTTAACATTGTTTATAAATAAGTCTATGAAAATTCCTTATTTCTTTTACAAATATTCAACTTTACTTGACCAACATAGATTTATGACATAAATATGACAAATTTGACATTTTTGTGTCATGAAATCAAAAGAAAACAAACTACATACTTTTGGGGTTTTTTTTTAATCTGCTAGCATTTGTCAAAGTGGGGAGATAATACTAATCTATATTATGAACACTGCTTATAGAATACATAGTTCAATCTGTGTTCATTCCATTATAGTACTTAATCTGAATTGTGGTTTTATGAGTGCACATGTGTATTTTTTGTATAGATGAGAGTATCTGTGTATGCTTGAGTATATGTGTGCAGATACACGCATGCGTATTACATGTGTGTGAGTCTGTGCCAGTGTGCACATGCATATCTGTGTATGCCAGTATGTCTGCATACATACATTACTATAAGATGGCAAAAATGAAATGTGTGTCTATTTGTGCATGTGCACTTCTGTGTGTGCATATGAAAATATGTAACATGGATATGTGTGAACATACCTGTGCATGGGAGGTGGCATCCTCAGTACTTAACAGTGCCTGCCATACACTGACCTTGAAAAAATTTCTTAAGTGAATGAAATCGTGAATATATCGTTTTCAACATTTATTATAATTTCCAACTGATGTACTTCCTATGTAAGTTTGAAATGTCTCAACTGTTTTCATATTCATTAGTATATCATTATACTTATCTGCTTCAACCAAGAAATATGACTTTATTAAAGATATATTTTTGTTCATTATTTTGACTCATTTTATGTTACATTTAGCCTAGTTAGCATAAATTTCAAATTTATGTATTTTAAAGCCCACATCCAACTTATACTCAAGATTTAAAAATAAAAACTTAGGCCCAAAGCTAATGGTGCAAATGGTAAAAAGTATCATAATTTTTAAAACTTTAAGTTTCTATGTCCAATATAAAATGTACAATAGTTGTTCCTTCATTAAAATATGTAAAGTAAATATTTTGATGCTTTAAAAACATGTTTACTTTATTTCTTCCCATGACTTAAAATCCTTGATTGCTATTCTCGCAATCTCATGACAGTGTGAGACAGAAAAAAATTTAAGACAGTTATTTTCTCCTTCTTTTGTTTTCCTTTTCTAGTTTTCAACATTTTATGAAAAGAATGCTGTCATTTTTTTCAAATCTTTCATTTACTTTCCATTGTACAATATTCTAAGAAGACTAAAAATATTTTCTCTCCTTGATATATCTTTCCTATTCAGTCCTTTTTTTTGACACTTCATTTTATTTCTCATGTTGTGTTTTGAATAATGTTAAAATCATCTTAGCTATTTATGTTCTTTTTACTTGTTTAGGACAAAATATTCAATCATCATCAAAAGAATGTCAATAAACAGCTTAAGACATTTAACAAAAAATAAGTTATTAAAAATAACTTTTAAAGTTAATATTTTACTCAACAAAGAACATAAATGAAAAAAATCTTTCAAGTATATTTCAATTTTTGTAAACTGGAATCTCCTAAAGTTTGTGAAATTTAATGCAGACCATTATATTACTACATCTAGTGATTAAAAAAAAACTTTTTAAAGGAAGAATTACCTAAACTGTTATGGAATTCATTCATTCAAGTAATATGAAGAATTAACAGATAAATAGAGTCACCTGTCATGTTTTTCAAATACTTGTTCACTTTTATCCTGCAGCTCAAGGTTTTCAATTATTTTGATGATGGGCCATCCACCCTTCATCAGTCATCTATAAGCGCATGTTATTTAGAACAGAACTAACTTCATATAATTTTGTGCATTTTCTAATATATATTGTTGATGTAAATAGATGTTATGTCCCTAGAGATCTTTTCTCTTAAAACAGTACCATGTATTCATCTATTTATTAATTTAAGTTCTAAAATTACTACACTGCTTGATTTTGAGGCTAATAAAATAAAAAAGAGAGCATTTTCTTGGAAGCTGTGGTAGATGGAATACATTCCATTCCAGGACCACTGAATTGTTTCAGAATAGGACTTGCAGTAAATGGGAATAGTGGGAGAAAAAGCTAGAAAGATAGAAAAGGATCAGGTCTTACATAAATCTCAATGGTGCATCAAAATATTTTATTCCATGAACAACAGGTATACCCATTAGGTTTAGGGGCTGAGAAGTAACATGATCATACCTAATCTGTTAGCAGGTTTAAAAATGTGCTGAGATTGGAGGTGGGGAGATGAATTAGACTACTAAACTTCAGGTGACACACAATCAAAGTCATAACAAGACAAGATTAGTAGAGAATAGTGTAGAATTTAAATAGATGGAACTGTGAAGCAAAAGAAATAAAACACAAGGGACCTGGCCTAGATAAAATGAGAGTCAGAATGTCAGAGGATTAATCACCCCAAAACTACCATCGACTTGCCCAAGAGGAAAATGGAAATATCACAAAATATGGAATTGTGTAGAAGGAACAGATGTTAAGGGAAAGATGACTAATTTGATTAATCAGAAATATAAGCGTAATGGAGGGTCAGTGGCACCTGTTTCCTCTTTAATCTGGAGGCTAGCACTTGTATAGTGGCTTACATATATATTCTATATATATATATATGGAACATATTTAGCCCCACAAAGCTGAATACAGGTAAAGGAACTGGGACCAATATAAATGTAGCTTACAACTTTTAGATTTCAGGGTTTATGGGTCTTTCCCTCAACTTTAATACTGTAAGTACAATTGCTATTCAACAAAGTCTAAATTTTTTTTTGTTCTTTAAACATTTTTGTTAACAAATATGTAGATAAAAAAATATTATTCTTTCTCTTTGATCAACAGTTAATCCATCTTCCTTCCTTCCCATCTATTTACCTATCCACCTACCTTTCTACCCCCTCCACCTATATAATGGCCACAATGTTCAAGGGTACAAGAAAATGTCTTAAAATTACTATAAATCCACCGGAGATATTACAAAATACTTTCTTTAAAATGATGGACTGTTTTCTTATTTAGAAATTTGCCTATGTGGTAGTAGATTCTTATGTTAATATTTTAAGCAATATAATTCAAATAATTTATTTCAACCATTATAAATATAATACAGTTTTAGTATAGTCCTTAAATCATATCCATATTTCAAAAAAATTTTAAAAGATATATGATTTTCTCAAGTGCTCTGAAAACTCTGAATAAAAAATAGATTCCTGACTCTTTCCCCACATCTAACTTTCTACATCTAATAATCTAAAGTCTAAGTTATAGTTAGGATTCAAGTAAGTAGTAGAATATAGTAACATTTATAGAAAACACTGATTAACTCAAAATTTCAAAAGAATTTCATTTAACACCTAAATCCCTGCAAAAATGCCCAACGGAGTACTAACATACTGCAATTGGAGACCCCAATCTTCATAAACCCCCTTTTCATGCTCTAAAATCAATTGTCTTTTTTTCCTTTATGCATCTATCGATTCTACAGGAAAAATGCTTTTATAAAAATCAATGTGTAAAAGACTTCTTTTATAGTCTTTTGTCTCTTCACAATGTTGTTTGATGTTTTATTGTGAATAATAAGTGCTCATGAAGAACAAAATGTAAAAGTTATTCCTAACAGTTTATAAATAAAAGAAACATGACATCCTCTTTGTCAGGAAAAAAAAATTTCTATTTCATTTTCCACATCTAAATATATTCTTCAAAAATTTATTTATGTATATTAAAGAAAGATTTACTTTTGAAAAATTCTACCACTTTCATTCAACAACTCTTAATTATTTAATGAGTCTGAATTAATAGTAATTGATATTTAAATCTCCCTCTCCATGATGGACTGTATAAGACACTCAGTGAATAATGATCATTATGCACATTTTCAAAGAAGAAAATATATCACACATCTCTGAAAAAATCTAGTTCAATCATATGACACCCTTGGGGAATACGATCTTTAAAAATATAGTACTACCCTTTACCATAGATAAATTTAGACAATACCTTGAATCAGCAACTACAAATCCTGAAAATTACAATATCTATCAGATCAAACATACCCATCACAAAGCATTATCTTTGCTTATTAAAACAAAATACTTAGGGGCACCTGGGTGGCTCAGTCAGTTAAGCGGTCTGCCTTTGGCTCAGGTGATGATCCCAGGGTCCTGGGATCAAGCCCCACATTGGGCTCCCTGTTCAATGGGGAGCCTGTTTCTCCCTCTCTCTCTGTCCCTCTCCCCACTCATTTCCCCCCTGTCTCTCAAATAAATAAACAAAATCTTTAAAAAAATAAATATTCAAATGGATGGACTTTCAAATTCAACTTTGAAACCCAACCTTAAGACATTCACTTGAATCACATACACCTAAATATTTTGTTAGGTAACCGCTTGATGGCAAATGTGTGTTTTGTCTCTATTCACTTACTTGGTCAATTTGAAGTTCATAAAATCCACCCAAAAGTGACTTTGTTAAATGCATAATAAAAGAACATCAATTAAACCTATGTTGTGAATTTTAGTATTCAAAATATTGAGTTATCTCCAAAGAGAATTAAACAGAGAAGTACAGAGAAACTTTCTGATTAAACCTTAATCAATAAGGCTTCTTTTTCCCCTACTTTATCTTATTTTCCTCTTGCTCCCATCTCCCTCTTCTTTTGATTTCTCTAATTAAGAACCAAGGTTCGATGTAAAATTGTTTGAACTTTTTGAAGGAAAAATTCTCACTTGAAAGGATGTGACTGCATTTGACTTCAATGGCTTTGACACTCAGAAAAAGGAAAGCAAAAGATGGGCAAGGATGCATCATTTCTGACCAGAAATATTATTATTAGTATAATATAAACTATGGGCTTGAAAGGATATTTTTTTTAAAGATTCTATTTTTTATTTGAGAGAGATAGAGAATGAGTGGTGGGGAGGGGCAGAGGCACAGAGAGAAGCAGACTCCCTGCTAAGCAGGAAGCCTGACACAGGGCTGGAACCCAGGACCCTGAGATCATGACCTCAGCCGAAAGCAGATGCTAAACTAACTGAGTCACCCAGGTACCCTGCTTGAAAGGGTTTTATCAGTTAAAGCCTTTAGATAATAAAACAATTGCTAAATGAGCCAAACTTCTGTATTACTTATTCTAATATATATATCTATAATTATGATATATTACATACTTGGTATTTAAGATAAATAACCACCAAAATAATTTGTATATTCTAATTCTAAAAGTAGAAGCCTTCTGGAAAAGTGTTACCTAGTTTCTTCGACTTCTTTCACCTATTTATTCAATAATTATTAATCACATATAGAGAACAAAACACAATTCTACATGTGGTTATGCAAGCAGTAGAAACAAGGTTGTCAAGAAAAGCTGTCAAACTTAGAAAAGGACAAAAGATATTACTGATTATCCTTTCAATGCAATGATCACATTGAAAAGTAGAGTCTTGAGGATTATCTCATTCTATAAACATGCATTTTTAATTGTGTTTGAAATATAGTATAAAAATTCAATTGCAGAAAACTGATAATACAAGTGATTTCTGTTCATACCAATGCAAATGAACACTACCCAGTAGTAATAAACCTAAGTCAAATTCTCATTCTAACAGTTTGCAACATGTTACTGGTTCCCTAAATGAAAGAGTTAAATAAGATACTTGACATGCGTTTAATTAATATTTGATGAAAGTCATGATTTTTACCATTTTGAAAACTTTATTTTGGTAAGGTTCTTATCTTCTGGCACTTATAGTAAACCTTATACAAATGTCTGAACAACTTAAAAACAGGATTCTTCCATTCCCATTCATTGTTAAGATGGCTTCTATGGAAGGCTGGAACTCCTCATTTATGACAGCAGGAAAATGTAAACAGACCCTATCTTTCAAGTATCTGGCATTCCAAGACAATGTTGTTCATTTGAAAGATTCAAAACTAAGTGTACACTATTCCCTTAGTTTCCCATGCCTTTTGTTAACTTTGGTTTGGAACACTAAGATGATACAATTTTTGGATAGTAACTTCTGCTAGTTAAGCTGAAATGAAAGTATACATATTGTTTACAGAGTTGATGGTAAATAGAATTGAACACCCACCATGCAGTTCACTGGATCCAGGTGGTTATTATAAGCTTTTATGAATATTCAGTACAAAATTAATAGATACCCGTTTCTAGTACCTTACTCCCAGGGCCACTATCAAGTAGAAAATCAGCCCACTTGAAGAGAATGCTACATCATTTAATCATGAACCCTGACAATATTGAAATCTGGCATTCAGTAGTGGTGTCTGTGAATGATAAAATAAGAACTAGAGATATGTGCAAGCTTGGGTAGTGTGATAACTGAACATATTGGTGTAAAATTTTCCTGAAGGTATCTGAAATTTTACCAAAACCTTTTGAGTAATTTCTTTAAGTTCCTAAATCTACTTTTTATTATGTAATTACTTGGGTGGTTAGGAATGCCTATAAACTAACTTTAAAAATAATTTCATTACGAACTGATCAGAGAACCAGTTTTTAATAAGACAGCCTTTTCAAGGAAAGTTCTACATGTAAGCTATGCTTAGATGATGAAAATAGTGACTATTATAAACAAATGCATATTATTTTTAATGTTTATTATTGATTTCTGAATATAGTTGGTATAACATACTTATTCAAAAGCCTATCAATTCTGATCTAAAACTTTTCTACCTGAAAATTCCAATTCATCAAAATTTGCTAATCATTTGGTGAAATAGTATAACCACCTCGTTTTCCCTTATTCTTAAATGCACAGAAATAGCATTTTATTCTCAAAACACATTACACATTGGTTTATGACATATTTCACAAAGGCAAATAAAACGATTATTTAGTGACTGCCACCAACACGCTTCACTTGGAGGGAAAAGATAGAACAGAAATAGCAGGCATGTTAAATTGTAGATTTGAAAGAGCAAATTGGTATCAGTCATACCAGAAGAATACATTCAGATATTTATAAGCAGCACTTCCTCTCTCTTTCAAATTTGACTTTATAAAGGACAGTTGATAATCTAAAATAACAATAATAATAGCAATAGTCATAATACCCTAATTAAAATGATTATTTGACTTTGTAGTTCAAGGAAAACAAGTATGAAATAATTATATTTTTTTAAATTGTTAATTTTATGAAGCTACATCATTTCCTTTGAAATCGAATATATAGAAAGACCAAATACTAGGGACGCCTGGGTGGCTCAGTGGGTTAAGTGTCTGCCTTCAGCTCAGGTCATGATCCCGAGTCCCAGGATTGAGCCCCACATCAGGATTCCTGCTTAGAAAAGAGCCTGCTCCTCCCCATTCCCCTCACCCTGCTCGTGCTCTCTCTCTGTCTCAAATAAATAAATAAAATCTGAAAAAAAATACTAAATAATTGTCTTTTCCCTGTAGTAAATGCATGATTGTTTTCCCCAATTATCTCACCTTCAACTAGAAACAGCCTCACCAGACTCTGAAGTTTTTTACCTTTTTAAAAAGTTTTTACATACTTTGAAATAATTATATTTTACAGAACGTTGCAAAGAAAATACAGAGCTGTCCAGTGTACTTTTTGCCCCATTTCCTCCACTGGTTACATCTTACGTAATTATAGTGCAATATTCAAAACAGGAATTCGCCCTTGGTACGATGTGTGTTCATAGCTATCACTATATCACAGGCGTAGGGCTGCACAGCCACTACTACAATCAAGATAAACTATTTGCTCCATAACCACAAAGATCTCCTTCTTCCTATCCCTTTGCAGTCACACCCACTCTTCTGCCC
Organism: Ailuropoda melanoleuca; assembly: GCF_002007445.2. Lineage (NCBI taxonomy): Eukaryota > Metazoa > Chordata > Mammalia > Carnivora > Ursidae > Ailuropoda > Ailuropoda melanoleuca. The sequence goes on along the minus strand of NC_048220.1, from coordinate 65,021,060 downwards.
CAAACATTCCTAGCTCCTAGAAACTGCTAATCAATTTTCCATCTCTACAACTTGTACCATTTTTGGAGTACTATTTAGAAAAAAAATCATATAAGATCCTGGATTTAGACTGGATTTTTCACTTGGCATACTGTCATTGAGATTTCTCCAAGTTGTCATATGCATCATTGTGCATTCTTTTTTATTGCTGAGTAGTGTTTCATAGTATGGATATACCATACTTCGTTTAGCCATTCACCTACTGAGGGAAAATTGCTTTGTTTCCAGGTTTGAACTACTAAGACAAAACTGCTGGGAACAATCTTGTACAGGTCTTTATGAAGGTGTTTGCATTTCCTTGGTGAAATGAAGAAGAGTACAATTGCTTGGTCATATGGTAAATGTATGTTTAGATTTTACGAAACTGCCAGACTATATCCTAGATCAACTCTACCATTTTATATTCCCATCAGCAATGTACAAGAGATCCGCTTCCTTTGCATCCTTATCAGCATATGGTATTAGTACTAGTTTTTATTTTACCAGTTATTAAAGGGTATAGCAATATCTCATCACGGCCTTCATTTGCATTTCCCTCATGGCTAGTGACGTTGAATATATTAATATGTGCTTATTTCCCATCTATATATTCCCTTCAGTAAGTATCTCTTCATAGGTTTTGCCCATTTTATAATTGGATTGTTCATTTATGTTGAGTTTTGAGGGCTCTTTAAATATTTTCCTTATGAGCCCTTTGTCCATATGTGGTTTATAAATGGTTTATCTTTTCATCCTCTCAACACGGTCTTTCCTTTTTTTTTTTTTTTAAGATTTTATTTATTTATTTGACAGAGAGAGAGAGACAGCCAGCGAGAGAGGGAACACAGGCAGGGGGAGTGGGAGAGGAAGAAGCAGGCACCCAGCGGAGAAGCCTGATGTGGGGCTCGATCCCAGGACTCTGGGATCACGTCCTGAACCGAAGGCAGATGCTTAACTACTGAGCCACCCAGGCGCCCCACAACACAGTCTTTCCTAAAACAAAAGATTTTAATTTTGATGGAGCCCAGTTTATTTTTTCATGCATTGATCATTATTTTGGTGTCATGGCTGAAGTTCTTCACCAAACTCTAGTCTGAAAGGTTGTCAAGCTTGACATCTCGACACCATGAGTGGTGCTTATTACTGCTTTACAGATTGTACGTTCAGGCTCTCTACTTCACCTTTACTGGAAGAGTGGGTATGGAGCCTCAGCTGTTTTGTCTTCTTTTTGTATGTTTCATTTGACCTGTATAGAGCAGCTATGCCCAAGTTATCTCTCCTGCCAGGATACCCTTATACCAATCCTTCGACTAGAAAGACTACCCTTTTCTTGGGACATTTTTTGCACATACCCATTGCTTTTCCCAGGTTGCCAGCTCTACAGTATCCAATTTGAGGTAGATAAGTTTAGAAGAAAACCCAAGGAATGCACCACTTTGTCTTCCCTTGGAATCTCAAGATCCTTACTTGGTCTGCCTTCTTCTCTCCATCTTTTATTCTCCTTGTGTTCATTTTACATGTGATAACCAAGGTTTTTAGTTGTACTTTTGTATTCCTCCTGCTAGGTACATCTACTCCATCTTCCCAGAAGCAAAATCTTAGTTTTCTTTGAATGATCTAGATTTTTCCTCTACCTTGTTCTATGTCTGAGTTGGTCATAGGTAGGCACTGCATCCTCCTGGATGTGGTGATTTGCTCAGGTTTTTAAATGTAACCCAAATAAGGCCAATTAGAGCTGATCAAGTGGACTGGATTTTGCTGAAATTGCTATAGAGAAAAACTCTCTTTAGGAGGTTGTTAAACTGAAAATATATCAGTCTGCAGCTATGGATACTTATTTTCTTATATGATGAAAGGCCATACCTTAGAGTAAAATCACAATAGAAGAAAACAAAGGCAACATATGGGGAAAAAGTTACTGTGCACTGATGACACTGTTTGAACCAATGGACCCGGCAGGGTCCTGAATCTAGCATTACTTTGTGCTGTTCAATTTGGTAAGCCAAAATGCCCCATTTTTACTTTAAGATAGTTTTTCAGTTTTTATAATCAAAGGATCACTGAAATATATTAATTTGACTCATATTTCTGCAGAAATCAATCATTCTACTCTCCTGTAAAATATCGCATGGTCCATTATCAGTGTTTGATATGTCTTGGTTTAATCAAAGCTAAATCAAAAATTCTGGGAGTATAGAAGAACCAGGCAATCCTGTTAGACATTTTAAAGATTCTTCCCCACTCAAAAATATTCAGAAAAGATGCTTGTTTTTAATCCATGTGAGATAAATAAAGTCTCACAAAAATTACTGGGCCTTTCCTAATAACTATGAGATCATGTACTTATGTACAGGCAAAAATAGGCAGTAACTTCTTGGTATTTCTTAAAAAATGATAATAATTATCATGCCTTCTGATAATCCACTAATGATGTAAATAACGTTCTAGAAACAAAAATAAAGTAAAATATAAACAACCATAAGGAGGAAAGCATCTTTTGGCATAAATGAATATACACATATAGCTGAATATTTATATATACGCTAACATAGTATATGCTAACCTGTACTCCCAGAAACCCACTCCATTTTATTTTCTACCTTATTCAATGCCATTTCATTCTACTCCTTCTTTTGTTGTCTTTAATGTTGATTCACCACCTATTAATTGCTTGTTTACCCTTTAACAGGTTGAGTCTATTTTAGCAGAACATGTTGTGTAAATGCTGACATGAAACTTTTGTGGAGTTAGAAACTCAGTATCTGAAGGAAAAAGAAGTATTTGAAGAGTAAAGCACCAAATGGAGAAAATAATAATTCTCAAACAACTTTCAACTTTGACCAGTCCTATATCAAACTAGCTCTCAGCAGGAAGTTGTGCTCTAAAGTGAGAAAATGTATTTTAAATGCTCATAAATATGAAAACCACATCATGGCTCATTTATCTTTGTATCCTCAGGCCAGTATCAAAAATGACATGGAATAGGTGCTCAATACATTCATCGCCTGGGTAACGGAATCAGTGAATGAGGAGTCAGAGCTTCAAGAAGTCTGGCTTGAGTAGGTTTTACTTTGAGGTTTTCACACCCATTTTTTCCCCTCTTTCCACCATGGTTTCTTTAAGGTTTTCAAATTCTTGTTCTTTATTATCTGCATATTGTTTGGCTAAATTCTTGACTTCTCTGTCTAAACTGAAATATGAATGACAACGTTTCTCTCAGAAAGCTTTTGTAGAGTAATAGCTGCTCAATTCAGGTCACCCTGGTGTGGACCTACTTCAAAGACCCCCTGCCTGTGTCCACAGCCTCTGAAATCTACTTTTTACTTTCTCTTAGCTGACTTTTAATAACTGCCACTTTCCTCCTGCTGGCAGCTTACAGGCAATGAGAGCAGCTGCTTGGGTCAGCATCCCAAAGAGTTGGTTAATGGAATGGCTGCCTGAGAAAGCAGCCAACTCAAGCACAGTTTGGAACACATCTGAGGGGAAATGGTGGATTAGAGGAGAAGAGAGTCACAAGATGTGTCCAATACATTTTCTACCACAACCTTTTCTCTCTTAATTGCAACATACCACACACCTGGCAGGAATTTTATTGTTAAGGTCTAAGCAAAATACGAAATCTTTTTGGATTAGTTTGTAGAACATTTTCACTGTATCAATAGGCTGTTTTTATTCTGTAAGAGGTGTTCATATTCATACTGATTAAACATATATTTAAAAGTCTTTTGAACCATGCAGGTTCAGATAAGATATTATTCTCATACGTGCAACTGAAACTCATATCTTCTACTCCTTTTCTTTAATTGCCAGATTTGCTAGAACAAGTTTTTCTTTCAATTTTTGTTTAAACTCATTTAAAAACACAAAAGTGAAAAAAAATGTATTTCTCCATGAAAATTCAAAATACAACAGTTAGGTTTAAAGTCACTTTATTATCATCCTTAAGCTGGCTTTCTCACCTACTTGTCTTCTGTCACTAATCACATTGATCAGTTTGGTAATTATCCTTCTAGACATTTGTCTGTATATAATGAATATTCAATTTGTTTTTCTTGATATCAAAGTTCTCTGAAACGGCTTTTCTTTTCTTTTTTCAAGATTTTATTTATTTATTTGTTAGAGAGAGTACAAGCAAGGGGAGTGGCAGGCAGGGGAGAAGCAGGGAGCCCAATGTAAGACTCAATTCCAGGACCTTGGGTTCATGACCTGAGCCGAAGGCAGACACCTAACCAACTGAGCTACCCAGGCATCCCTGAAATGGCTTTCAAATCGGGATTTTCTTACTTGGTTTTATAATCTTGACCATAATAAAGTTATAGATTAGACAAGAATGGACAAACTGGCCCTTACCTAAGTAGTGTTACTACACTCTAAAAACAAAGAACTTTGAGCTCCTACAGTGCAAAATAAAAATCAAAGTAATAACAAAGTAATATAAATTAAAGCAATAAAAATAAAAATTAATATTTTAATGTAAATATAATATTCAAAAATAAAAATAATTCAAAGTAGAATCATAAAGTTGAAAACAAGCCCCTAGACGTGTGTCTGGTGCATAGTAGGTCCTTAATGTCTTATAATTTTCCTTCATGAATTATTAACTGCCCATTTTAAAGTACAAAAATGGACTATTTATAAAAATTAACATATCACAGTAAATCAGTGTATCATTATTAAGAAACATACAGAAAGTCATGTGTAAAAAGCAAAGTGCTAACATTCATAGAAATGAGGGAATTTAGATTAAAGTTATCTATCAAAGGAATCGGAGGAAAAAAAGTGATATAACATCCTTTGTAACTAACCCCACTGTGCTGGTGTACATTTTGCAGCTTCATTGGAGTCATCTAAATTTCTTGGGCAAATAAATATTTAAGAACACTAAATATGTTTTTAGCAAGATCTAAATATTATCTGTAAAATAGACAAAACTCACAGGATTAAAAACTCATCCTTCAGTTCAAGTATTTTTTTGTTTGTTTGTTTTCCAATCTGTATAAATTAATGTTTTTTTTTCACCATGGCTATGGCACCCAGGGTTTCTTATGCATACTAATTTTGAGAGAATGTATTATTTATTATTTCCTCAACAGATCTTAATGGCTATATTTTGTGTTTGACAGTTCAGTAAATAAATTTTTAAAAATCTCCCTTCTTTGCCCCTTCCCTGCTGAGCTCCTGAGCCCTATATGCCAACTTTCGGCTAAGACTGTATCTTTACAGCTGAGTTTCAATCCATGAACAACATTAGTTTGCAATGGAAATGCTGATGCAGCTTTAATTATAGTGATGTTAACTGCTCCATTATAATTAGAGATCTGCTGACCCTCTTAACTGGTTTTGCTTTCAGAACATCATGAGACAGCCTCCTTTTGCCAGCCATTCATCAGCTTCCTTTAAATTCGGTAACAATTTAGTAGTAAATGTGTTCCTTAATATAGTTTATTTGGCTGCTAAGAAGTTGGATGTTCCTCTCAGATCTTGAATTCTGGACTCCAAGGGCTTCAAGGAAACTAAAGAGATAATTGAAGCCATCTCATTGTGCTTTCATCAGAAATGTACCTCAGTATTCATCCTAGAATTCTTTCCCACAGTTAAAGCTATTTGAGTAAGCCATTTCCTCTTTCCTCTACCCACCTTACTCCAGCTTCAAAGATCTAGACCAAGAACAGTCTATTGGGGCACAGTGGTTAAGCATCTGCCTTCGGCTCAGGGTGTGATCCCAGCGTTCTGGGTTCAAGCCCCACATCAGGCTCCTCCACTAAGAGCCTGATTCTTCCTCTCCCACTCCCCCTGCTTGTGTTCCCTCTCTCGCTGGCTGTCTCTGTCAAATAAATAAAAATTTAAAAATAATAATAATAAAAAAGAACAGTCTACTTGTATTTATTTTGGCTAGCTTCAGTGGAGATGGAAAACAGCTGGTCAGCCCCACCCCCAAACCCAGGAACCCACTCATTAAGACAGTGATTCAGGCAACTCTTAGTCCACTCCCTCTATCTCCTAATCCTTAACTAGTTCACACTGCCTGGTTTTAAAGACCTTAAATTCCTTTTTATTTCCCTTTACAAATACTAGCATAAAGCAACTGAGGTATAGTATATTGGATCACTCAAATAGAACATTTACTGGAAGATTAAAAAACAGTCTTCCAAAAAGAAATAATAAGGCTTCCTGTTCCTATGTATACTAAAAATGTAGTAATAAAGTTATCAGGAAACAACTCACTTTGAAAGCAAAGTTAGCAAATATATATATATTGCAGTGGACCTCGACTTCTGACATGCACCTTGGATACCTGGTGAAAAGTCTGATTCACTAAACCTGTTGTGGGACCCAGGAGTAGGCAGACGCAACAAGCATCACTCACCTTCCCCTGCACCACCAAGCCCTTGATTCTGTTTCAGATGGCACACAACAAACACAGGGAGCACTGTGCCTGCAGTTAGATTAGCTAACTGCACTTAGAAGCAAACTAATAAAACACTTAAAAATTGCTATAAAGATGTGAGAATTATCCATGTCCATTCAGTTAGAGTATTTCTTAAAACTTATATGCTCAATTGTACTGAGGTTTATAAGTGTACAACCAAGTTGTAATAACAGCCTTGCAAGCTTGGTCGCAAAAATAACAGAAATTGGCTATGGATAACTTAAGTAGAATATACATTTGTTAAAAGGCTGGTGCATGGCAGACTGGATTATAGAAAAACTGGAAAACCAGGTTTGAGAAATAGACAGAAATAAGGTATGAAAACAAAGCTAAGAATCAACATAGAAAGAGTAAGCTACGAATGATGTCGGTAAAGCTACTGCCATTAATACACTTTGTTGATAAGCTGCACTCTTCTCTCTCCACCACTACCACCTAAAATAGTTCCTTTCTGTTCTTGTATCTTGCATTCACTCCTTGGAGTTTCAACATTCAGGGGAAACAATCCAGCTAATGGAACCTAGACCCTATGATCAAACCCTGGCTCCAGCCAGAAAATGACATCTTTCTGCTATCCAGTCATGTATAATTAAATGTTTTGAAAAGACCACATGGCCCAATAAAGCTACAGACTTTGAATACAAAGCATGTAGAAAATAGTTGCTATATATAGACTCACAATAGATTTCTGTTGGAAAAATTCTTGTCCTTTAGAATAACATCCTGGAAGTGGCTTTATGTCAATGAGATTTCTATTCTGTGTCCAGTTATTTTCACCTGAATGATGTAACCACAAAGTTTTAACAGATGTTTTAACATATATCATACAATATATATTTGTGTGTGTGTGTGTATAACAAAGTTAGTTTTCACATAATTTGTACAAATTTTATTGTGCTGTCTTATTGTGGAGTTTAGAGGGTCTCTGTATTCTGGAAATGAGTCCTTTGTTAAATATGTATTTTGACAATATTTTATCCCAGTTTGTATTTATCCCAGTTTCTCTTATTTAATAGTGCCTTTTGAGAATCAGATTTTATTTTAACAAAGTTTTACTTATCACTGGTCTTTTATAGTTGCTTTCTGTGACCAATCTAATAAATCTTTTTACTTATATTGTCTTCTCGAGTCTTTACAGTGTTAGTATTTGTATTTAGGTCTATGATTCATTTCAAATTAAATTTTGTAAAAATGTAAAGTGGATATCAAGTTTTGTTTCCATACCCAAATGGATATCAAGTTATTCCAGCACTATTTATTGAAAATCTTTTTCCATGGAATTATTTTGACATCAGATTTGAAATGAATTCACTATATATGTGTTTTTCTATTTCTCAAATTTTATTGTGTTTTAGTGAGCCATTTTATTTTCTTAAAATAGTGGCACATTTTCTTAAATACAACTTTTTAGTATCTTAAAGCCAAATGTAAATCTTCCTACATTCTTTTTTTTCTTCTTTAATTTTGTTTTGACTATGCAACGGTCACTCTTAAAAGTGAATTTTAGAAAGTAAATATAAATATAAATTTTAGAACTGTCAATTTTCAATTTTAAAAGTTAGGTGAGTTTATGACTAAGAAGGTATTGAATTTATAGATCAATTTGGGAAGAAATGGACATAAAAATACCTTAACAACATTTTGTCTTTGATTCCAAGAGCATGGTATATCTTTTAATTAATTAATTAATTCATTCATTCATTCATTCAATTTTTAAAGTTAGTTCTATGCTCATGTGGGGCTTGAACTCACAACCCCAAGATCAAGAGACATATGCTCTACTAACTGAGCCAGACAGGCTCCTTTTCTTTTATTTAAACCTTTATTTTCTTATAATTATGCCCTCCTCAAAAATTATTTTATTTCCAATTTGTTTTCTAACATGTGTTTGATATATGTTTACTGATTCTTTAATATAGTTCAATTCACTTATTAGATGGTAGTTTATAAATTTCTGTGCAGACAATGGTACATCTGTATATAAGAACAGTTATACTTCTTTCTTTACATTTGTTTACTAATTCCAACATCGCATAGTATCTGGGTTACCTTCTATTAATTCTTTTTTCTTTAGACTACATATCACATATTCCTATTTCTTTACAGGTCTAGGAGTTTCTCATGTATACGGAACATTTTGATTGATAGGAGATTCTGCCATATATTAGCTACCTCTGAAGAATGCTGGGGTTTTTTGTTGTTGTTGTTGCTCTTTGCTTTTTGTTTTGTTTTATTAGGTAACTAAATTGTTTGGTCTCAGGCTCAAAACTTATTAAACCTGCTATGGAAGGCACCTGAAGTCTTTACTAATTATTTTTAGCCTTGTAGATGTTCCTTTGTACCACTACTGGATGTTACCCACACATGTTTATTCAGATACTAGCCAACAATTTGGGCAGAGAGGATACATGTGTGAGCCCCACCCCCACCATGACCCTATGTCTCCTTGATTTTTTTCTTCACTTTCCAGCTTTTCTGCAAAACCAAATTCAATCTGCTAATTCTTCCAGTCAATAGGAATAAGTTTTAATGAGCTTTCTGCTCAAATTTATCCTACCTTACATAAGTTAAACTGGATGGTACCCTCAGGGAGAGGAGGACCCACACAGACAAAAGTAAATTTTATCCAATGTAGTTTCCTTTCTCACAGGGTATAATGGCATGCTTGCTTTGGCAGCACATATACAAAATTGGAATGATACGGAAAAGATTAGCATGGTCCCTGTACAAAAACAACACACAAATTTGTGAAGGGTTTCATCTTTTTAATAGATATGCAAAAAATAAAGAGAAAGGAATCCAAGTATATCACTAAAGAAAGCCAACAAACTGTGACAGGAGAGAGCAAGAGAATAAAGGAACAGAGAAAAACTACCAGCACAACCATAAAACAAATAACAAAATAGCAATATACACATACATATCAATAATTATTTTGAAGGTAAATGGAATAAATGCTCTAATCAAAAAACATAGGGTGAAGAAATGGATTAAAAAAACAAACAAACAAACAAACAAGACCCATCTGTAAGCTGCCTACAAGAGAGGCATTTCAGACCTAAAGACATATGCAGATTGAAAGTGAAAGGATGGAGAAGCATTTATCACGCAAATGGATGCAAAAAGCAAGCTGGAGTAGCAATACTTGTATCAAAGAAAATAGACTTTAAAACAAAGACTGTAACAAGAAACAAAGGAGGACACTATATACATTCAGGGGACAACCCAACAAGAAAATATAACAATTATAAGTATTTCTGCACCCAATATGGGAACACCCAAATACTTGGAAGCAGTTAATAACAAATATAAAGGAACCAATTGATAGTAATACAATAAAAGTGTGAGAATTTAACATTCCACTGACATCAATGTGTACATTATCTTAACAGAAAATCAGTAAGGAAATAGACACTTTGAGTGACACATAGGACCAGATGTATTTAACAGATATATTCAGAACAGTCCATCCTAAAACAGAAGAGTACGTATTTTTTTCAAGTGCACACAAAACGTTCTCCAAAAGACACCATACAATAGGCCAGAAAACAATTCTCAACAAATTCAGAGAAGATCAAAGTCATTCTATCCATCTTTTCTGACTACAATGCTATGAAACTAGAAATCAACAATAAGAAAAAATTGGGAAAGACCACAAATACATGGAGGTTAAATAACATGCTACTCAACAATGACCAGCTCAACCAGGAAATCAAAGAGGAAATCAAAAATACATGAAATGAAGATGAAAATATAATGGTCCAAACTCTTTGGGTTCTAGAGGGAAGTTTATAGCAATATAGGCTACCTCAAAAACAAGAAAATTTTCAAACCAACAACCTAAACCTTACACCTAAAGGAGTTAGAAAAAGAACAAATGAAACACCAAATAAGCAGGACAAAGGCAATAATAAAGATTAGAGCACAAATAAGCAAAAGAGAAACTGAAAAAAAAAACAAAAACACTAGAACAGATCGATGAAACCTGGAGCTGGCTCTCTGAAAAGATCAACAGAATTGATAAACCTTTATCTAGATTTATCAAAAAAAGGAGAGTGAGGATGCAAAGTCAGAAATGAAAGTGTAGAAATAATAATCAACACCACAGAAATACAAACAATTTTAAGAGATTATGAAAAATTATAAGCCAACAAATTGGACAAGCTAGTAGAAATGGATAAATTTCTTGAAACATAATCTCCCAAAATTCAATGAGGACAAAATAGAAAATGTGAACAGACCAATTACAGCAACTGAATTGAATCAGTAATCAAAAACTTCCAATAAAAAAAAGTCCAGGACCAGATAGCTTCAGAGGCAAATACCATCAAACATTAAAGAAGAATGAATATCTATTCTTCTCAAACCATTCCAAAACTTGAAAAGGAAGGAAAACTTTCAATTTCATTCTATGAGGACTTCATTACCCTGATACTAAAACCAAATAAAAACGCTACAAAAAAAAAAAAAAAGAGAGAGAGAGAGAGAGAACTACAGAGCATTATCTCTGATGAACATAGATACAACAATCTTCAACAAAATATTAGCAAACAGAATCCAACAATACATTTATAAAAAATCATTCACCATGATCAAGTGGGATTTATTCCTAGGATGCAACAGTGGTTCAATGTTTGCAAATCCATCAACATGATACACATCCATAAGAGGAAGGGTAAGAACCATATGATTATTTCAACAGAGGCAGAAAAAGCATTTGCCAAAGTACAACATCCATTCATGATAAAAACCCTCAACAAAGTAGGTTTAGAAGGAACATACCTCAACATAATAAAAACCACATATGAAAGACCCACAGTGAACTTCCTGCTCAATGGTGTAAAACTGAGAGCTTTTCCTCTAATATCAGGAATAAGACAAGGAGGTCCATTTTCACCACTTTTATTCAATGTAGTACTGGAAGTCCTAGCCATATTAGTCAGAGAGCAAAAAGAAATAAAAGGCATCCAAACTGGTAGGAAGAAGCAAAACTTACAATATTTGTAGTTAAGATGATACTATGTATGGAAATATCTAAAGACTCCACCAACTAAAAAAAAAAAAAAAAAAAAAGCACCCTACGAGAACTGATAATTGAATTCAGTAAGGTCAGTATACAGGAATCTGTTGCATTTCTAAACACTAATAACAAAGCAACAGAAAGAGTAGTTAAGAAAGCAATCCCATTAACAATTTCACTAAAAAAGAATAAAATACCTAGGAATAAACTTAACTGAAGAGGCAAAAGATCTGTACTTTGAAAACGATAAAGCATTGATGAAAGAAATTAAAGATGACACAAGCAAATGGGAAGATAATCTACGTTCAAGGATTGAAAGAGCAAATATTGTTAAAATGTCCATACTACCCGGAGCAATCCACACATTTAATGCAAGCCCTCTCAAAATACCAACAGCATTCTTCACAAAACTAGAACAAATAATCCTAAAATTAAATCCCTGAACAGCCAAAAACAATCTTGAAAAGGAAAAACAAAACTGGAGATATCATAATTCCAAATTTCAAGTTATATGACAAAGCTATAGTAATCAAAACAGTATGGTACTGCTTGAAAGTCCCTCTCTCCCTCTACCCCTCCCCACCCCTCATACACTCTTTCTCTAAAATAATAGAAATCTTAAAAAAACAAAAAATGGGCAGAAGACATGAACACATTTCTCCAAAGAAGACATCCACATGGCCAACAGATACATGAAAAGAGGCTCAACATTCCTCATCCTCAGGGAAATGCAAGTCAAAACTACAATGACATATCACCTCGTACCTGTGAGAATGACTAAAATGAAACACACACACACACACACACACACACAAAAACAACAAAAGTTGGCGAGCATGTGGGAGAAAAAGGAACCCTCAGCCCTGTTGGTGGAAATGCAAACTGGTACAGCCACTGTGGAGAACAGAATGGAGGTTCCTCAAAAATTTTAAAATAGTACTACTCTATGATACAGTAATCATACTACCATGTAGTAATAAGATACAAGAACACTAATTTGAAAGGCTATATGCACCCCTATGTTATTACACCACTATTTACAATGGACAAATTATGGAAACAGCCCAAGTGTCCATCCATAGAATTGATAAACACACACACACACAAGAATATTATTCCGTTTGTAAAAAGAATGAAATCTTGCCATTTGCAACAACACAGATAGAGCTAAAGAGTATTATGCTAAGCAAAATCGGTCAGAGAGAAACAAATATATGATTTTACGCATATGTGGAATTTAAGGAACAAAATAATCAAACAAAGGAAAGAGAGAGACAAACCAAAAAACAGACTCTTAACTACAGAAAACAAAATAATGGTTATCAGGGGGAAGGTGGGTGTAGAATGGTAAAATAAGTGATGGGGATTAAGAGTATACTTACCACGATGAGCACTGGGTAATGGACAGAACTGGTGAATTGCTATGTTGGACACGTGAAACTAATATAGCACTGTATGTTAACTATACTGGAATTAAAACTTAAAAACTTGGAAAAACTAATGTCATTCTATTTTTATTTTCAGTCATCTTTCACTGTAATCAAAAATATGATTATGTATACTCCATTTCTGGTTTATGATTATGGGCAGGCTGATTAATATACTCTGATATGACTGAAATCAGAATCCCCTTATATTTTTACATTTGTTTTTTTAAAAACAGTTTTCTCAAATGTTTGATATTCTTTGGTTATTTTTTTCAGATTTGTAATGAATTGGAAGGTGGCCCCCCTAAAATTGTGTCCACTTTAAATTCATGACCTTATTTGGAGAAACGATCTCTGCAGAAATAATTAAGGATTTTGAAATAATCATTCTGGATTATGTAGGTGGGCCCTAAGTACAGTGAATGGAGTCTTATTAAAAAAAAGAGAGAGAGAGAGAGAAATTAGAGACATACAGAAGAGGAAGAACTCATGCAGAGTCGGAGGGTGGTATGTAAGTTAAGTAGCCCACAAGTCCACGAACACCTGAAGCCACCACAAGCTACAAGGAAAGATTCTCTTCTAGAGCCTTTAAAGGGAGCACAGACGTACTGATACTTGATTTCAGATTTCTTGCCAAAAGAACTGTGAGAAAATAAATTTCTACTGTTGTAAGCCACTCAGCTTATGGTAATTTGTTACAACCTTCCTAGAAAAAGGTACAATCAAGTTTGGGCTCCTATAACAAAATACCATAGACTGAGTATCTTATAACCAACAAAAAAAATTAGTCCTCATAGTCTCAGAGCTTGAAAGTTCAAAGTCCACGGTGCCAGCACGTTTGGGTTCTGGTGAGGGTCCATCCGTTTCCATGTCACAAACTTCTCATTGTATTCTTACATGGTATACAGGGCAACAGAGCTCTCTAGGGTCTCTTTTACAAGGGAACTAATTCCATTTATATGAGATCCCTACCATAACCTAATCAATCCCCCAAAACTCACCCTCTAATGCCATCACAATAGGAGGTTAGCATTTCAACATATAAATTGGGGGGGGGATAAATATTCATTCAATTGCAGAATATTTAAAAAGTAAAATGCACAATACTGAACAATGAGTAATAGAAAGCTAAGTACTGGCAATGTACGAAAAGTGGTAGGTTTGGATAGGGGTGTATTACAGTGGGTTGAGTCATTATTCTGTGATGTTCAAGTGCCAGAAAGGGGGAGGGCTTTTACCATAACCTGCACCAACTATTCTAGTTCCTCTAAGATTTTTATCTAAATTATCTAGACCAGAATACTCAAATATCCATTCTGAAGACCAATGACTATCTGTGAGATTCAGCCTACCAGAGTATAAATTGTGTGTGATTATCTTTTTTACTTTGGCACATTTTTCAGTCTTTTTCATGTATCAGTGCACTTTCCTTTAAATAACTAAGGATGCACATAATAACCTAGAATTCAAGATTTGTAACACTTCCTTTTCCTACCCCCCTCTTTTTTGGTCTCATTTTAAGGTGTCTTGAAAGGGAACCGATTTAAATAAGGCCATTTTACCATCTGAAGGGGAAATACTGCTAGATATGTAAGTGTACATTCAAAAACTTTTGCCTCATTTTATGGGTGAGAGAACTGAGACCCAGGGGCTTTAAAGTAACTTACTCAAACATACATAACCAGTGAGCAGCAATTCCAGATTCCTAATGCAGATTTGATTGCACCGTTCTTAGAAATTCTCTGCTTCACATTTTTTCAGCAAACAGTTGAGCACCAAATACTGGCTAGTCAATAAATACAAATACATAACATTTTTCTAGGTAACATGAGAAATAAGAGGATATATGGTATGGTGTCTCTCCCTTCAAAATATCTGTAGTTAAACAGTGGTATATGAGGGTATTAGAAAATGTCTAATTTCTACAGAAATTGAGAACAATTTATATGCATTTTTTAATGATTTTTTATTATATTATGTTAGCCACCATACAGTACATCCCCGGCAATTTATATGCATTTTATATCATAATTAAATATCCTGGAATATGTGTTTTATAGGAGTAGTAGCAATATCCTACAGAAAATAATGATAAAATAAACCCTAAAATATTTGTCATTTGTTGGCAAGAACAAAATGATCTTCTCTATGTATTCTAGCTACTAGTTTTGCTTTCTAAGAGCCAAAGCCAGCCCAGTACTTCTGATAGCCTGAGTCTGTCTGCACAGTATCCGAATTTATTACTCACCATTTGTTATATTGCTAATAAAAATAGTATAAAATACTATCTTGTCATATTAAATCTGAAACGGAAATCTTGTTATATTTCAAGAAATGATTTAATATTTTATTACCTAAAATACTGGTGTAGAATGAAGTTTACCACCATTTCTGTGAGCTGCTAACTAAATATTCATTGGGGTAAAAGTTGCAACATTTAACTGTATGGGAAAAGCTTTCAACTTACATTACGAAAGGGTACTGTGTGTTTAGGCACCTCATGACTAAATCAATAGAGCACAGCCAAGACTCAGAATCCCACATATTTCCAAGTCATACAGCGATGTCTCCAGCTGCCCATAGCAATTTAATTTTTTTAGGTTATTAATGTAATGAACCATCTTAAAAAGTAAATAAAAGGAAAAGCAGAATGGAAATAAAGAAATCATATCTTGATGTCTTTAGAAAATTATATTAAAATGGCAATACTATAGTAATCTATTTCAGAGAGAAAATAAGACTCTCATACTTGTATTAAGCCATTAAATAACTAGTTTTTGTTCTTTAAATTTTCTGTAATTGATACCAAATGTTAAAAGTTTTATCTAGAATTGGCCTAGGGTATTTTTTCTGTGTGTCAAAAATAAATCCTTATAACTAAAAATCCTAAGTATTATTGAAAGACTGCCCTTCATTTTCCCATACTATTGTTATCAATATTCCAAAATATATTAAGATATAACACCGAATTTGGTAGTCCTTTTTAAAATACATGGAAGCAAGATTTAAAGTGAATGACTTTCACAGTTTGACTGTTTTTGTATCCCATCTCTCTTCAGGCTTTCTTGATGGCAGGAAAGAAGTGATTGTTCTATAATATTCAAGTATTCTGTAATAAATCAAATGGAAAAACCATGCTTCCTGTACCTTCTTCTAGCTCAAGTTAAAAAATGTGTGTGTATATATATATATGTGTGTGTGTGTGTGTGTGTGTGTGTGTGTGTATTTTTGGCTGCAATTATTACCAACAATATAGAAAGCCTCCAGAAATAAAAATTAGTCATGATTTTCAGAAGACATCTTTAAAATGCTCATTTTATCAGGGAGAGAAAAGCATTTCCAGGAAAACTGTTAAGTATTCAGTTCCTTAAATGCTCACCTGCGATTTATCCATGTACTTATATTTTTCCTAAATGTTTATTTTACCTTCATTATACCAATTTCCTGTTCAACACTCTACGGTTCTTTAGCCATTTATTTAAAAAATTAGAAAATTGCAAAAAAAAAATGTTAAGCATTAGCCCTCCCAATTTTTATCCTGGGGCTAAGGCTCCCATAGTGATAATATTATTTTGAAAAAAATGAGAAAGGATGAAAGAAGGAAGGAAAAAAAGAAAGGAAGGAAGGCACTAATAGTATCTAGAATTTCCAGTGAGAATGGGGGACATCACTGATAAATTGCTTAAATTTACTTTGCGGAATATCGCATACCTATTCCTATGTTAAAAGGAGCAAAGAAAAATCGACTGACAAGATTTGGATTACCTCGAAGGAGGTTAAGATGGCGGAGGAGTAGGGGACCCCTTTTTCAGCCGGTCCCCTGAGTTGAGCTGGATAGGTACCAGAAGCAGGAATATCCACGGAATCAGCCTGAGACGCAGGAAGATACATCTGGATCTCTACAAATGAACATCTCCAGCGCTGAGTATCGAGGTACGAAGCGGGGAGCCGTGAAACCGCGCACAGATATCGGAAGCTAAACAGAAGGGGGAGGGAGCCGCCGTGTCAGGGCGCCGGGAAGCGGTAGCCACCTGCAAGGGGGAGCGGACAGACCGCGGACCCGCACGCTTGAGACAGCAGGCTGAGAAGGGAGCTCCGGGAGCGCACGCGGGACGGCTGGCGGTTGGCGGGCCACCTGCACGGGGGAGCAGGCGGACTCGCGGACGGCACCCGCGAGACAACAGACTTAGAACGCGAGCTCCAGGAGCGCGCGCGCAGGGCGGCTGGCGGGCCACCTGCACCGGGGAGCGGGCGGACCGCGGACCCGCACTCTGGAAACGGCAGACTGAGTCCGTGAGCCGGGAGCGTGCACCACCAAGCATCTCACGGAGCTCCGGAGCTCCGGTGTGCTCACTGGATCGAGGCTGAGACCGGGAGCTCCGGGAGCGTCCGCGGGGCGGCTGGCGGCTGGAGGGCCACCTGCACGGGGGAGCAGGCGGACTCGCGGTCAGCACCCGTGAGACACCAGACTGAGACGGGGAGCTCCGGGAGCCCGCGCGGGGCGGCTGGCGGCTGGCGGGGTTGGAAACACAAAGGACAGAGACGTGCCGGCCCTGGAAGTGAGGGCTGGGACGCCGGGTGTGGGGCGCACAGCCCGGGATGCTGCAGGGTTGAGCAGCACCAACAGAAACAGAGTTAAAGTGGCCAGAACATCAGTGGAGAACGATCCGCGATCCCTCTGTTCTGAGACAGAGGCTGAATTTCAGCCGCTGCTGCTCTCTCAGAAGAGGCATAGCAAACCGCCAGGGAAAGCCGCCAGAGAACAAAAGCCCGGAAATACCGGCTCACAGGGTGCCCATCCCCATCCCCCCTCGCAAGGGACACAGAGACTCTACCCAAACAGGGTTTTCTGAGTACCGGCAGGCAGGCCCCTCCCCCAGAAGGCAGGCTGAAAAATCAAGAAGCCCACAACCCGGAGCGCCTGAGTGGCGCAGTCACCAAGCACCTGTCTTCGGATTAGGGTGTGATCACAACGCTCCGTAAGGAGTCCTTCATCGGGCTTCTCCACCGGGAACCTGCTTCTTCCTCTCCCACTCCTCTGCTTGGGTTCCCTTTCTTGCTGACTGTCTCTCTCTCTCTCAAATAAATAAATAAACTCTTTAAGGAAGAAGCCCACATCCCTAAGATCTCTATAAAACAAGGGCGCACGGCCTGGGTCCCAGTCAACACTTGGGCTCTGGACAACCCTGCAATCTCTCTTCATCAGAATGACGAGAAGGAGAAGTCCCCCCCAGCAAAGAAAAGATAATGAGTCTGTGGCCTCTGCCACAGAATTGGCCTCGGCCACAGAATTAATACATATGGATGTATCCCAATTATCAGAAATGGAATTCAGAGCAACAATGGTCAAGATGATGAGTAAACTTGAAAAAAGCATCAGAGAAAGCGTTGCTGAGAATATAGAATCCCTAAGGGCAGAAATGAGAGCGAATCTGACAGAAATTAAAAACTCAGTGGGCCAAATACAGTCAAAACTAGAGGCTCTGACGGCCAGGGTCACCGAGGCAGAGGAACGCGTTAGCGAATTGGAGGATGGGTTAGTAGAAGAAAAAACGAAAATAGAAGCTGGTCTTAAAAAAATCCACGCCCACGAATGTAGATTACGGGAGATTACTGACTCTATGAAACGATCCAATGTCAGAATCATCGGCATCCCTGAAGGGGTGGAGAAAAACAGAGGTCTAGAAGAGATATTTGAACAAATTGTAGCTGAAAACTTCCCTAATCTAGCAAGGGAAACAAGCATTCGTGTCCAAGAGGCAGAGAGGACCCCATCCAAGCTCAACCAGGACAAACCTACGCCACGGCATGTCATAGTGCAATTCGCAAATATTAGATCCAAGGATACAGTATTGAAAGCGGCCAGGGCAAAGAAATTTCTCACGTACCAAGGCAAAGGTATCAGGATTACGTCAGACCTGTCTACAGAGACCTGGAATGAGAGAAAGGCTTGGGGGGGCATTTTTAAAGCTCTTTCAGAGAAAAACATGCAGCCAAGGATCCTTTATCCAGCAAAGCTGTCATTCAGAATTGATGGAGAAATAAAGACGTTCCAAAATCGCCAATCATTAACCAATTTCGTAACCACGAAACCAGCCCTACAGGAGATATTAAGGGGGGCTCTATAAAGGTAAAAAGGCCCCAAGAGTGATACAGAGCAGCAAGTCACAACCGATACAAAGACTTTAAAGAGAAATGGCATCATTAAAATCATATCTGTCAATAATCTCTATCAATCTAAATGGCTTAAACTCTCCCATAAAACGCCACAGGGTTGCAGATTGGATAAAAAGACATGACCCATCCATTTGCTGTCTACAAGAGACTCATTTTGAACCCAAAGATGCATTCAGACTTAGAGTAAGGGGATGGAGTACCATCTTCCACGCAAATGGACCTCAAAAGAAAGCTGGAGTAGCAATTCTCATATCAGATAGACTGGATTTTAAACTAGAGGCCATAGAGAGAGATACAGAAGGGCACTATATTATTCTTAAAGGAAGTATTCAACAAGTGGATATGACAATTATTAATATATATGCCCCCAACAGGGGAGCAGCAAGATACACAAGCCAACTCTTAACCAAAATAAAGAGACATATAGATAAGAACACAGTAATAGTAGGGGACCTCAACACCCCACTATCAGAAATAGACAGAACACCCTGGCAAAAACTAAGCAAAGAATCAAAGGCTTTGAATGCCATACTCGACGAGTTGGACCTCATAGATATATATAGAACACTACACCCCAGAACCAAAGAATACTCATTCTATTCAAATGCCCATGGAACATTCTCAAGAATAGATCATGCTCTGGGACACAAAACAGGTCTCAGCCAATACCAAAAGATTGAAATTATCCCCTGCATATTCTCAGACCACAACGCTCTGAAATTGGAACTCAACCACAAGGAAAAACCTGGAAGAAACTCAAACACTTGGAGGCTAAGAACCATCCTGCTCAAGAATGACTCGATAAACCAGGAAATCAAAAAACAAATTAAACAATTTATGGAGACCAACGAGAATGAATACACAACGGTCCAAAACCTATGGGATACTGCAAAGGCAGTCCTAAGGGGGAAATACATAGCCATCCAAGCCTCACTCAAAAGAATAGAAAAATCTAAAATGCAGTTTCTATATTCTCACCTCAAGAAACTGGAACAGCAACAGAGGGACAGGCCTAACCCACTGACAAGGAAGGAGTTGACCAAGATTAGAGCAGAAATCAATGAATTAGAGACCAGAACCACAGTAGAGCAGATCAACAGGACTAGAAGCTGGTTCTTTGAGAGAATCCATAAAATTGATAGACCACTGGCAAAACTTGTCCAAAAACAAAGAGAAAGGACTGAGATTATTAAAATTATGACTGAAAAGGGAGAGGTCACGACCAGCACCATTGAAATTGCAAGGATTATTAGAAACTTTTATCAACAGCTATATGCCAAAAAACTAAACAATCTGGAAGAGATGGAGGCCTTCCTGGAAACCTATAAACTACCAAGACTGAAACAGGAAGAAATAGATTTCTTAAATAGGCCAATTAACTATGAAGAAATTGAGTCAGTGATAAACAACCTTCCAAATAATAAAACTCCAGGCCCAGACGGTTTTCCTGGGGAATTCTACCAAACATTCAAAGAAGAAATAATACCTATTCTCCTAAAGCTATTTCAAAAAATAGAAACAGAAGGAAAGCTACCAAACTCATTCTATGAGGCTAATATTACCTTGATCCCCAAACCAGGCAAAGACCCCCTCAAAAAGGAGAATTACAGACCGATTTCTCTAATGAATATGGATGCCAAAATCCTCAACAAGATCCTTGCTAATAGAATCCAACAGTACATTAAAAGGATTATCCATCATGACCAAGTGGGATTCATACCTGGGATGCAAGCATGGTTCAACACTCGCAAATCAATCAATGTGATACATCATATCAACAAGAAAAGACTCAAGAACCATATGATCCTCTCAATTGATGCAGAAAAAGCATTTGACAAAATACAGCATCCTTTCCTGATTAAAACCCTTCAGAGTGTAGGAATAGAGGGTACATTTCTCAATCTCATAAAAGCCATCTATGAAAAGCCTACTGCAAGCATTATTCTCAATGGGGAAAAGCTGGAAGCCTTTCCCTTAAGATCAGGAACACGACAAGGATGCCCACTCTCGCCACTATTATTCAACATAGTACTAGAAGTCCTTGCAACAGCAATCAGAAGACAAAAAGGGATCAAAGGTATCCAAATCGGCAAAGAAGAAGTCAAACTGTCTCTCTTTGCAGATGACATGATACTCTATATGGAAAACCCAAAGGAATCCACTCCCAAACTATTAGAAGTTATAGAACAATTCAGTAAGGTGGCAGGATACAAAATCAATGCCCAGAAATCAGTTGCATTTCTATACACGAATAACGAGACTGAAGAAAGAGAAATTAGGGAATCCATCCCATTTACAATAACACCAAAAACCATGCGTTACCTTGGAATTAACTTAACCAGAGACGTAAAGGACCTATATGCTAGAAACTATAGATCACTTTTGAAAGATATTGAGGAAGACATAAAAAGATGGAAAAATATTCCATGCTCATGGATTGGAAGAATTAACATAGTTAAAATGTCCATACTACCCAGAGCAATCTACACTTTCAATGCTATCCCGATCAAAATACCGAGGACATTTTTCAAAGAACTGGAACAAATAGTCCTTAAATTTGTATGGAACCAGAAAAGGCCCCGAATCTCCAAGGAACTGTTGAAAAGGAAAAACAAAGCTGGGGGCATCACAATGCCGGATTTCGAGCTGTACTACAAAGCTGTGATCACAAAGACAGCATGGTACTGGCACAAAAACAGACACATCGACCAATGGAACAGAATAGAGAACCCAGAAATGGACCCTCGGCTCTTTGGGCAACTAATCTTTGATAAAGCAGGAAAAAACATCCGGTGGAAAAAAGACAGTCTCTTCAATAAATGGTGCTGGGAAAATTGGACAGCTACATGCAAAAGAATGAAACTTGACCACTCTCTCACACCATACACAAAAATAAACTCCAAATGGATGAAAGACCTCAATGTGAGACAGGAATCCATCAAAATTCTAGAGGAGAACATAGGCAACAACTTCTATGACATCGGCCAGAGCAACCTTTTTCACGACACATCTCCAAAGGCAAGAGAAATAAAAGATAAAATGAACTTATGGGACTTTATCAGGATAAAGAGCTTCTGCACAGCCAAGGAAACAGTCAAAAAAACTAAGAGACAGCCCACGGAATGGGAGAATATATTTGCAAAGGACACCACAGATAAAGGACTGGTATCCAAGATCTACAAAGAACTTCTCAAACTCAATACACGAGAAACAAATAAACAAATCATAAAATGGGCAGAAGATATGAACAGACACTTTTCCAATGAAGACATACAAATGGCTAACAGACACATGAAAAAATGTTCAAAATCATTAGCCATCAGGGAAATTCAAATCAAAACCACACTGAGATACCACCTTACGCCAGTTAGAATGGCAAAGATAGACAAGGCAAGAAACAACAATTGTTGGAGAGGATGTGGAGAAAGGGGATCCCTCCTACATTGTTGGTGGGAATGCAAGTTGGTACAGCCACTCTGGAAAACAGTGTGGAGGTCCCTTAAAAAGTTAAAAATTGAACTACCCTATGACCCAGCCATTGCACTACTGGGTGTTTACCCCAAAGATACAGACGTAGTAAAGAGAAGGGCCATATGCACCCCAATGTTCATAGCTGCATTGTCCACAATAGCCAAATCATGGAAGGAGCCGAGATGCCCTTCAACAGATGACTGGATTAAGAAGCTGTGGTCCATATATACAATGGAATATTACTCAGCTATCAGAAAGAACGAATTCTCAACATTTGCTGCAACATGGACGGCACTGGAGGAGATAATGCTAAGTGAAATAAGTCAAGCAGAGAAAGACAATTATCATATGATTTCTCTCATCTATGGAACATAAGAACTAGGATGATCGGTAGGGGAAGAAAGGGATAAAGAAAAGGGGGGTAATCAGAAGGGGGAATGAAACATGAGAGACTATGGACTATGAGAAACAAACTGAAGACTTCAGAGGGGAGGGGGTGGGGGAATGGGATAGACTGGTGATGGGTAGTAAGGAGGGCACGTATTGCATGGTGCACTGGGTGTTATACGCAACTAATGAAGCATCAAACTTTACATCAGAATCAGGGGATGTACTGTATGGTGATTAACATAATATAATAAAATAAAATTAATTATAAAAAAAAAAAAAAAAGATTTGGATTACCTCATCTAAAACCAGATCAGTGATTATTCCTAACACGGGCTGTCTGGAACAGGGGACGGAGTGACTTGAGTGGGTAAGTTAGTAGTAGTACAGGACAGAGTGGCCTTTCAGATTCTATTGTAATGCTATTAAAAAAGAATCTGCTTCTAAAACCTTACGTCTGTGTTTGTGTGCATGTGTGTAGTTTAAGTGTCTCTGTTTCAAATGGCCTACTCTACACCAAGAAGGGAATATAGAGTAAAATCCGGTACATCTGAATCACTACGGAATTAGAAGTTGATATATTCACAAAGGTACATGAAGGAATGCACATTGTTAAAGCTTACATCAGGTCTAGAGCTCGGAGGCACAGTGACTTTGTCTTTAATTATAGAGAAGGCATAGTCACCGTTCCTCCATCTCCACCCTCAGCCATATTTTCCAAGAGAAATTATCATCTTCTACTCTAGTGTTTACTCTTGTTTTTTCCTAACAAGGTCAACGAAGGTTTCTTCCCACAAGCTGATAGAAAGTACACAGGTGAGGGTTAGATCCAACCTACATAGGCCACTAACTGATCGACCAGATCGCCACCCCATGATCACCTGCAAATGAGCAACCTTTTATTTCCATAGTATTTTAGTTGCCAAATTGACTTTGCCTCGAACAGAAGCCGTCCTCCTAGAGCGCAGATTGTGGCTCAAGCTGCTAACCAGGTTTGTCAGTGACATGCATGTTTCTGTATTTGGGGTTTTTCACATTGTGTGATTCAGATACCCAAAATGGAGTAGTCAAGAAATTCTGAACCACTGTTCAACTCTGTTTCTGAGCCATGAGGTCCTGAATACTTCCAACAGGCTTGTGCATAGCAGCAATTCCTTATGAGACTGCTGTGACAAATCTCACACGTGCACTTTAGGCACCTAACTTCATAAAGACCTCTCTTCCTCTTACTCCCCACTTCAGTAAATTGTTAAAAATGGGAAATCATTTCTTCCTTAAGATCTTTAAAAACGATCTGAGAAAAATCAGGGGCTTCAAAGGCAGACAACTGTGGGAACAATGTCAACTTCTACCCCTTACCGTTTCAGGGATTTTGAGGGAGACATTTGATTTTTGTGGGTCTCGAATTCCTTACCTGTATAATAATTATAAAATAACAACAGATTCGTTTCCAGATTGTTGTGAAGGCTTATGAGATATTACAGGTAGAGCGGCCAAATACTGTGTCATATTACCCTCCTTTGCTTGCAGTGTCTGAATCAGACCCAAGAGTCCCTATTTTTACCAGACAGGTGGCTGTCTACCACCTACTCCACTTGCAAGCAATAGATCAATCATCAATTTCTACTTCAGATCAAGGCCACTGAAATTGGCCTCTGAGTGAGCAATAGTTTTTTAAACCAAAATGTCTCACTTAGTAAATGGGGCAATACAATATCTCAATTCCCATATCTCAATAACTCAACCTTGGATGGCCTCCCTCCAAATTGAAGGATAACAAAGATACACTTTTCTTTATTCAGAGCAGTCTACTTTGTTTGATTCTCCAAAGAATCCCTTAAGAGCAAGTAAAATTTACCTAACGTTACATTAGATTTTTAAAGTGTGACTCTGAATTCAGTAGGCAACTTAAAGCTCTTTCCTTACATCAAAAACTGCATTTTCCTTCAAAATCAAAGAGCTGTTCCCTGATAGTAATAAAAAGGTCAAGTTTGGGGCAAAATGATTTCCATCAGCCAAAATATCAAAGTTTCCATGCCTGCCCTTGTACCAAAACACTTAGAAATAAAGAGTTAAATGGTGTAACTCTAATATTGTTAATCCTTTCAATTGTCTCTCTTTCTAGAGCAGTAGTTCTGAAAGTGTAGCGAGAAAACGCTCAGTGGTCCCTAAGCTGATGAGCAGTCCAGGACGAATTCCCTCTTCTGATCACATACCCGTGTAAGAATGAATTTTCTTTAAATACTTCTTCTAAAGCAACATATCACACCAGAACGAATGCAGAAACGGATATGAGAATTCAGGGGTCTTCTAGTAAGTCAGACATTAAAGAAACCGCAAAACTTTAAAATAATGCCATGCCTCTTGCTAATTTTTGGCTTTGAAAAATAAGACTTTTTCATTTAAAAATGTGTTATTTATGTTAACAGATAATAGGTTTCTCATGGCTATCTATAAATAAAAACGAATTTTTTTTAAATTTCTGATTTATTGTTAAATTATCAATGTATTGTTAAAAAAAAACCTCATATGTGGAATTTAAGAAACAAAACAGATGAACAAAGGAGAAGGAAAGGAAAAATAAAAAAATAAATTAAGATGAAAATAGAGAGGGAGGCAAACCATAAGAGACCCTAGAGTTAAGGGTAATAAACTGCTGGAGGGGAGGTGGGGAGGTGGGGATAATTGGGTGATGGGCATTAAGGAGGCCACTTGATGTAATAAGTACCGGGTATTATATGCAACTGATGAATCACTAAATTCTACCCCTGAAACATATAGTATATGTTAAAAATTGAATTTAAATAAGAAAGAAAGAAAAGAAAACCACAGGCTCAAAACGGCATCAGTCAAGTTGAATCCCCAAACTGGGCCTTAATACCTAATCTAATTTCAGTTTCAACCTCTCCCAGGAATGTACTTTTAACTGGTCAGTCAGGAATTTTCCGGTAAGTGCCAATGAAGTTATCTGCCACAGGGGCCTCTCCATCCCCCAAAGGAAGATGAGGTAATCCAAGTAATAACCCCTCCCTTCCCCCCTTCCTCACAGGGGAAAGTGGTCTTGCCTGGAACAATCCTTTTCTTTTGCTAATAACTTTCTTTCTTGCCCCCCCACCCCCCCNCCCACCCCCCCCGCCCTAAAAATCTTCCATTTTGTACTCCTCGGAATCCCCCTCTACTTGCTAGGTGGGATGCTTCCTGATTCCTGAATTGTTTAACACAGCCAATTAGATCTTTGAATTTACTGTTTCAATTTTGTATTTTCACAATATACATAGCACTCATAAGCTTGCTGGGGGTACTCAATAATTTAGGTGTCTAAAGTGATCCAGAGTAAAAAGTGAGAGTTCCCATATTCAATCAGTCTGATGCCTACATTCAATCTTTTTCATATTTCTTCTGCCAAAGGCTCACATGTTAAGGTGAATTTAATCAAAATAGCAGCAACACCACATAGAAGTACAGAAATTTGTAGTTTTAAATTGTTTTTAGATGCATTATCTTATTAAAACAGAGACTTGTCTGTCAGATGAACACGGTTATCATGTGTAATTATTTTGAAGACAGTAAGGATAACTTTGATACAAAATGGCTGGAGTACCAAATGGTAGGTAGTAGTGCTGAAATGAAAGATAAGATCCGTTGACCTTTAAACTACAAAATCTCCAATTAAGGCTAAAACTCAATCATAAGTCAAACCACACAAATGTTCCTCATTCCACTCCCAAGACTAGTTAAATTTTCATCAATAAAGGTAAGCCTCTGAGAAATTTACTTTCTTGTTCTCAGTGTCAGGTATTAAAATACACTTCCAGAAAGATTGAAGTAATCCAAATCTTTAGCAGCAACTCTTAATGGGCTTTGCCATGAAGTCTATGTTTCAATTTATTCCTGTTTGTGGAAAAATGTCTAAACTCCATCCTTGTACCTCCATATTGTGTCTTAGTTGGAGGCATAACAAATTGGTAACTGCGACATACTTGTATTGCTTAAATTGGTTTTTGATCTTAATATTCATGCAAACTATTACTTGATTTTAGCATCCCACGGAGTCCTAGTAACCTTGAGTATTAATTCACAGAGTGACCTCATATTTTACCTCTGGGTGGTATAAATACCTAACTTCTAGAGAAGATAGCTCTTCTATTTTTGAGCAAATTTAATGTATTTACCAGTAACAAGGCTTTCCTGAAGATCTATTATTCATGGGAGGTAAAGGGTAATATGATTTTGCTACTCCATAATATAATGATAATTATAAAGAGTCTACCATGGGTATTTTTTATGTCAGCTTTTCCCAAAGAACTTTTACATTTTAAATGTTAATATTACTTATTTCATATGTATATGTGTGTGTGTATATATATATATGTGTGTGTCTATATATATATGTATCTGTGTATATATATGTGTATATATACACGTGTATATATGTATATATAATACATGTGTAAATATATATGCATATATTATAAATAATACATATACGTGTGTGTATATGTATATATATATATATATATAAAGTTTTACAAATATGCAATGTTTCACAAATACATTAACACCATCCTATGGGACTGGCATTCCAAGGAATACACTTTGGATGATAATGGATAGCATATTGTCATCTTGAATTTTGATCTAGGTATTAAAGATAGATTATGGTACTTTTTGCATTGTTCTAACTGGTAACTATAAGTTTCCAATATTAGCTTCTTATTAACTTCTTTCAACTTCTTCAGGCCTGGTCTGGCTCCTCTCAATAATCTCTTTTTTCCCTGTTCTTTATCAGGTAAATAAATATTTTGGTCATATTTCTCAAAACATAACAAAATACAGTTAAAACAACTGAATAATTAAATAGATGAGACTGATATATTGACTCTGCATTATTATCCTTATTTTATTTTTCCATGTGATGTCCAATCCAACAGCCACTCCTCATGGACTCTATTTCCAGCACATTTCCCTCAATAGTCCACTTCTTTTGACTGCAATGCCACAAGGCTTTAAATTCCACCATCATCTATGCCTACTGCGCTAGTCTCCTAATTCCTTGCTTATAGTTGTACCTCCAAATAAATTTCCCAAAGATTATCACTCATTGTTTAAAACACTTTAATCATTTACAAACTCCTTAATCTGACCTAAAATTTATCTCTCTGGTGACTATTTGGTTTTTTCCTCAATGTCTACCTCTTTCCCTTCGTCCATTTGTCCCTTTGCATTGGATTTTATATTCCTCCAAGCTAATTTTTGCCAAAGGAGCTTCGTGCTAGCTCTCACTCTGCATGATGCACTTTCTTACTGACCCCTGCATAATCTATTTGACTAGAAGTTTCCAATATCTGATATTACTTTTTTTTGTAAAATTCCACTTCTCACTAAAATATAATCTCAATAAATGTTATGTTGTTCTTTGCCATCTACTTTCTGATATATAGTGAGAAATGAATATTCACACAATGTTGAATGAATAATTAACAAACCAAATAACTAAAAATCAATTAGCTTGATTATATAGGAAAGAAATTCTTAACAGATTTACTCTTACTTTGGCATTTTCAGCATTCTGGCTAATGAAACAAAGATTTCCCAACTTAGAATTTTTTGTTTCTGCCAGGACTAAGCTTTGCTTTAAAGGGGAAGAAGGACATTTTTCAATTACAGTATAATTTTAACTATAATACAATTCTGAACAATTATCACAAGAGCTGCATTGAGCTGAGCAATATGAAATGATTTAGCTTATAGCCACAGAAAATATTCTCTATATCCTCCAATTACGGAATGGGGGGAAATGTCCTCTTCTTTTCAACAAAAACTATTTTTAAATGAATCATCATGTCTAAATTGTACTATAATAAAGTAGTATTTTAAGAATAGCTTTGTCAAATTGAACACACTAGTGACGATCTCCTCTATAGCACTATGTCAATGATACTGGTAGATACTAATATATAATTATTTGAATCAAACTTTTGAAACAAGCATCTTTTAGTAATTTTTCAATATTGCTATTTCACATTGAGTACCAGATGTCAGAAGAGTTGAAAACATGTTTATTTTAGTCTCTTGGTCCTTCAAGATTTTTATGACTCAATACCATCCTCGTCTCACATGGGTATGTATTTAGCCTCATTGAGTGAACAGGCTTTGAGGAGCAGCAATCTGCATACTTCTAAAAGAAATGATTTAGCCACCTGCACTTTTGGAAAATTGTTTTAAAAAAAAGCTATAGAAAATTTTCTAAGGCAGGAAATATCAATAAATAATATTTTAAGGATTTTGGATCTCTGAGGAATATGGAGCCTCATTAAGGTGCAAGTTCCCAAAATTAAGGAGAAATAGACATGAAGTGAGCTTGATGATTCACAAATCTGGAAGAAAATAAGTTACCAAAGTTTAATGCGACTGCTATTTCAGAAGAAATGACACAATACACTTTGCAATTTCCAAACAACATGTTCAAATTAGCTTAGACTGCCAATATTCCTTCCTGTCTCTTTCTCTCCATGCTCCCAACACAGCCTATTCCTCCCTCTCTTTGAAGTCTCAATGCACATTAGCTGTTAGAAGCTCTGGAAGATCTTTGTAAAGAAACTTAACTTTGTTCTGCTCATGTTTGCTTCATCATGTCTCCTAGAAGCACATTTATGCAGAACACAATCTGGGAAACTAGGATCTATATGGTAAGACTTGGTTAACCAGAATTCCATAGAATGTGAGGAAGACTAGGCCTAAGGTGAGGAGTTACTTCTTCAAAGCCATCAGATAAAATTACTCAGAACTTATAGATTTTATGGAACTAATGAGAAGTAACTTTGGGGAACTTACTCTAAAGTCTCTGTTCTTTTGAGTTACAGATTAAGTTATAAATTTATTTTCATTTCCCTAGTAAAGCCTAAGATTTTCATTTGATATTTTCTTCTTTAAACCTGGAGAAACTGTGGGATAGACTGTAGGTGTATAAAATCAATTGGGGGGCGCCTGGGTGGCACAGCGGTTGAGCGTCTGCCTTCGGGTCAGGGCGTGATCCCGGCGTTATGGGATCAAGCCCCACATCAGGCTCCTCTGCTATGAGCCTGCTTCTTCCTCTCCCACTCCCCCTGCTTGTGTTCCCTCTCTCGCTGGCTGTCTCTATCTCTGTCGAATAAATAAATAAAATCTTTTTTAAAAAAATCAATTGGTGAAGACTGAATTCAGCTCAGGTTTACTTTGTTGTAGAAGAAACCCAAAGATACCTTCAAATTTACATTTTTTTATGACCTTTAATTTTAATAAATGATTTCCAATTGCTCCAAAGCTGCTCAGAACTACTTCTACTTCTATAAATTTTAATGAAAACATATTTTAATATGGTTGATATTTGATGAGTGTTTCTGAAGATTTGTCTTTCTAGCATATTTAAGATTTTTATTCTTCTCAATTTGCATCTATTCTATGTAACTAAAGCTATTACCAACTTATCTTCCCTAAATATAAGAGAAGTTGTTCAAGTTATGCTGACAGTGCCCTTAAAAGTCTTATTAATTACATTACAAGATGTGTAATTGGTAAAATGCTATATTTCAGGAAAATGCTAATATGTTGACTATTCATTGTAATAATGTATAAGTACGTATAACTGTATATACTTGGTGAAAGGGTAGCCTTCAAGTCTTACTAATTTTAATGTGATCTTATTCTCCATAATTACCTAGACCGACAGTGGTTAACCCCTTTGGCCTAATGCAGGAGTTTGTAGATGTCAGTTAAAGAGAATAAGGATGGTTGTTTCATGATACAATTTTGAACTTACTCTAATTTTTATATGTAGATATATTATGATGTATAAGTCGTTTTCAAACCATTACTTTATTATTACTGATAAATTACTTGAAAGCGACTACTAGCTGATTTTAGTACATAAGTATGACAAAACTCTGTGGCTCAGATTCATTAGTTTAGGATAGTGGGTCTAAAAGTTTTTTAATGGAGTTAGAAAGGTAGAAAAATTTCACTGAGATGAGATGATGAAGATAAGCAACTTGAGGGGGAGGGGATAATATACATACCATTATTTATTTCAGGAATAGGCTTATAATGATTCTCATTTGAACTGCATATGTACCATACTTTTTATCACTAGTTTTCAAAGTGTTGTTTTTTGACAACATAAAATAAAATCTGTTATTTATGCTATAAATAGGTTAAAAATCCAAGCTCTACATTTACTGATTGACCTAGGATGAATATTCAAAAATAATATTCTTATTGCAATAAATAAAGCCTGAAAGATAACCTCCAGTTATGGTAATCTAACATAAGAAAATTACTGCACGTTAATAGTTCCCAAACTACTCAATCCAACAAACTAAATGGATAACGAGCAATATAAATCTACAATAATTTGCAATTGTTTGTAAGAGTAACAGTTGTTAAAACCAGAACATACTTGAAATAGTTCTGGTGATGTACTGATAGAAGTTCTCCATGCAAATTGTAAAAAGTCCAATTATCCATAAATACACATGTGCAGTAGGAGCTTTATCGTAGTGCCATTTATTGTTTTGTAGTGAGACTTTGTGCTGAAATACTTGGAGTTATGAAAAAGTTTACCAAATTAATAGTTTAGTTTAGCATAGCAAGTATCAGCACTCCCTTATTTACCTAGTTGGTATTAGTAAGTACCCATTTAGTCATATGCGAACTTAAGAGTCTAAGATATTGCAATAAATTTCCATTAAGAGACAAAAAGAGATCTGTATTTTGTATCAGTTCTTTGATCACTGAACTTACTACAAGTTTACTACTATTTAGTAAAAGTCCTCAGTCACTACTCTAAGAAACAGTTCTTGAGAAATCATCCTAGTTTTTAACTCTACATTTTCCCTCCTGTGCAGTGATGATAATATTGGTAGCTAAATCTACCTAATGAGAGTTGTATTAAAAAAAAAAAAAAACCCACAGAGTTGATATGAAAATAAAAGTTGATGGGTAGGGGCACCTGGGTGGCATAGCGGTTAAGCGTCTGCCTTCGGCTCAGGGCGTGATCCCCGCGTTATGGGATCGAGCCCCACATCAGGCTTCCGCTGTGAGCCTGCTTCTTCCTCTCCCCCTCCCCCTGCTTGTGTTCCCTCTCTTGCTGGCTGTCTCTATCTCTGTCAAATAAATAAATAAAATCTTTAAAAAAAAAAAAAGTTGATGGGTAATTATCATGATAAATATTTAAGTCATTTAGTTGGTTCAAAATAGATCTATTGATCACCTTTTAGTTTTAATAGAACTATCTTTGCGTTTACTTTTTTTTTAAGATTTATTTATTTGAGAGAGAGAGTGCAAATGCACAAGAGTGGAGGGAGGGGCAGAGGGAGAGAATCTCAAGCAGATTCCCCACTGAGTGCAGAGCCCAACATGGGGCTTGATCCCATGACCCATGAGATCATGACCTAAGCTGAAATCACCAATCACGCATTTAACTGACTGAGCCACACAGGTGCCCCTCTTTGTGTTTACTTTTCATTTA
This sequence comes from Ailuropoda melanoleuca, assembly GCF_002007445.2. Lineage (NCBI taxonomy): Eukaryota > Metazoa > Chordata > Mammalia > Carnivora > Ursidae > Ailuropoda > Ailuropoda melanoleuca. The sequence continues at coordinate 64,988,625 of NC_048220.1, read as the reverse complement.
TTTATTCATTCAACAAATTGTATTAGGCACCTACGACACACCAGGCACTCTGCTTATTATAGGAAAAGAGGCCAAAGATAGGATTATTGATCCCTTGTAATTAACTAACCAGTAGGAGGATACAAATAATAAAATAAATACAAAAATAATCATAAAATTAAAAATCATTATAAGCACTAAAAAAATGTCACATGGCACTCTAAACACATTTACCATGGGAGTCTAAAGTTACAAAACTTGAGATGTAAAGATCAAATGAAAGCTAACTTATGTAGTAATGGAGGTAGTAAGGAGTGGGGGTAAATAGAACATCCCTGAGTAGTGAACAATTATGTGACTATTCCTGAAAAGTCTAAATTGGCTAAGTCATGATATACTTTTCTTCAGATCAAATGATGAAATTACCTGAGAGCAAACTAGGAAGTTTTAAAGGATAATATCACATTTTTAACACCTCCATTAATTAACCTTGTCTTTCAGTGTCCAGGCTGAAAAGACAAATGTATGTTTAATAAAAGAATATCACTATTCAAATAATATTAGTCTTGGATGAAATATGCCATCAGAAGATCAACTAATTAAATCATCATAGACAGAAGGAAACTTTTTATGCTATGGTATTACTCTAAATTGAGAGTTAAGTAAAATTCCAGAATATCAGTAGTCAGAGTACAGAGTTAAGTATTAAAGAACTTGTATGGTCATTTGGATGGGAATGTTTTCTTAATGTGCATTTATTTTAATTCAACTGTACAGGTTTGATAAACAATAAATTACTTTAAAACCAATGCAATTTATATTTGTCATCCTATTTGAACACCCAGCACATGGAACCTCTTTTTTGAAGGGAATTTCCCCACCAAATGAGGCAAATTCTCACCTCAGAAGTTAAAAATATAAATACGCAATGTGTTGGCTTTTTGTCAGTTCGGATGGGGCCTGTAACTGAGGTTTCTCAAATCTGAGGCCTCAGGTGATACCACAGCAACATGAGAAGCCTCAGAATCCTATTCATATACCCTGTTTTACCTGGGATAGTTCTGGTGCATGTCTATCACTCCGTTTTAATCACTGCTATTAATAACCTCTTATTCTTGAGAGTCCCAGGATGGGCAACAGATGATACGGTCCCTTTAATCATCTGCAACCTTCAGTGGTAGTAGGTGCAGCGGGACTAAATTCAGAGCTGAGCAGGTGCAATGGGCTGAGTGGCAGTTTCTGCTGTCCCATGCTAGGGGTGCAGGCTGTCGCTTTTAGTAGTTGATGGTGAGGCAGGGCTTTCTTTAGTGGGCCAGTCCTTGGGATTATATGTCTATACATCTACTCCTGGCCACGCAATTCTCTCCACCAGTGGTAAAGTAAACTACACAATACATGTTCCTTCTTTTTTTTCTCTTCCTTTTTTCTTTCCCATATCAGGTTCACTTGGGATTCTTTTAGCACAAATTCTGCTGCCTATTAAAAGCCCTGGATGGACTACCCAGAAACCAAGTCATTTCTTCTCTCTTAAAATGTGGGTAACTTGCCTTTTTCTCTTAACTGTTTAGTCTTATTCTCTAATTATAGAGCCCCAAGAACAGGATGTCTCAATACTCAGTAACACAGTAAAATTTGCAGTCTTTTTGAATGTAATACATTCTTCTTTTTAAAAAAGAACTATTTGGTTTACTTCACAGCATTCCATCATAATACAATTTTAATACTTTTCAATTAAAAATATTTTTAATATATAACTATTGCTATTTATAATAGTTCAAGGGAAAAGGTCTGAGACACAAATATTTTTATGCATATAAATGTTTTAAACATCTGTTCCTGTAACCATCTTGGTAATAGACAATACATTAAGATAATTATGATAATGATGAGAAAAAATACCTATAAAATAGTAGATATTAATGATTAAAATCATATTTGCTGTTTTTCAATATGTAATTTTGTTCACAAAGTCCAAAGATTGAGTTCCTTTGAAATACAAACTTTGTTTTTCTGGTTGAGAAATTAAATTCCAAAATAATAAAAGGGTAAATTACAGTTTCGACCCTTAGTGATTACAGAAAATCATTTTAACATATTGCAATTTTAAGCAATGATTTAATCAGGACTGTATGTTTTCGTAAATCTGCACTTGGTAATGTCATGTGGGTAGCCTGAAATTGGCCATGGTGGGAACATTTACACCATGGAAGTGAGAAAACCTATAAATATGGCCTTCAGCTCGCTCCCTTTCTCATTGGAGAGCTGGGTGCTGCACAATAACCAGCACGGCCCTGATTTAAAGCTCCACAGGAAGTACTGCTCTTTTTCTAACACGGATAAAGACACAGCATACACTGGACCTAAGAAATAAAATTAATTTCTGTCCTTGTATATGATATAGTAGGTCATTACAAGACAATGTTCCTGCTTCAAAACTAGGCATTCAATTAAATTCTAAAATAATAAAGACGTCAAGAAAAGCATTTGCAACAAAGACTAGATAAATGAAATTCTAGACAGTGGAGAGCCGTTCAGACCTTCCTTCCAGTACCATTTTTTTTTCCTCAAAGCATTTGGTAATTGTAGGCTTAAATTAAAGATTCTGATTCCTAAGAGCAATGAGCCTCTACTGGAGGAAGGAAAAACCAACCAAACCCTAGCTGCATGAAGATGGAGTTGCAGCCAGGAATTTTGGGGATAGCACAATATGCTGGATAGTTAGGACAAAACCTTCTATAAGGAGTAAATCTCTCATAGTCACAAGTACTTATGAAACAAACATTTTTGTGTGTGGAGATAAGTTTCAAGCATATAGTAGTCTCACTTTCAAGGTATTTGCCAGATTTGAAGTTTGCTGGTTTGTTGTGGGCTGAAGAACTATGCTGCGAACAGAACTTAATTTCCAGTACTCTTTCAGGCCTGAGGAAAAGCCATCATTGGGCATGATATCAAAAGTTCCAAAGGATGCTTTCTAGGATTAAGACTGACCATAGAAAGATCAAGTCTTACTCAAACTGCAAAATATCCTCAACTACATCGATCACTAAATAGACTGATGTGATCCGTCCCACATTCTAACTTGCTGATAGAGAACGTGAGAAAAAATTTTCTAGTGAAAGATAAGATCATCTGAAGCCCATGGTTAATTTATACACAGGTTCTAGCATTTAACTAAGAATTTCCATAAATGTGAAAGGTAAAGAAAAACTGACTTTTATTCAAGTAAAAAAACAAAACAAAAACAGACACATTAGACACATTAGATGATTGAGATATTAAAGATGTAGCAAAGGACTATGAAATTTCGATCAATGTGTTAAAGTATAGGAAAAGATAGACAAGATAGAAGGGGAAAAAAGCATAAATGGAAAATAGGAATCTATAAAGAAAGATAAATGGGCACCACAGCATTGAAAAACACAGTATCTGTATTATGAACTCAATGATTGAGTATCAAATTAGATAAAAATGAACAAAATATTACTGAACCTGAAGGGAAATTAAAAAGAAAACATTCAAGAAGAAATTAAGAGAGGGAGAGGAGAGGTAATGAGGTAGAAAAAAACTTTGAAGAAATAATACAAGAAAGTTTCCAAAAGCTGGTATTGGATATCAATTTACATATTCAAGAAACTCAGCAACCACAACAGAATAAAGAAAACTACAATTACACATATAATAATTAAACTGCTGAAAAAGGAAGAGACAAAAGGAAGACAAAAAGCCTCCCAAAGATGTCTTATTATACAAAGTGTAATCACAGAAGTCCTTAGAAGTGAAACAGAGGGGCATCATAATCCCAGGAGACATGATGACACTAGTCAAGGTCATAGCAGTATGAATGCTGGCTTTGGAGAAAACCAAGAGCCAAGGAATGTGGGCAGTCTATACAAGTTGGAAAAAGCAAGGAAACGAATTTCCCCTGGAGCCTCCAAAAGGAATGTACACACCTTGTTTAGCCCAGTGACATCTATTTCATATTTTGGCCTCCAAAACCGTAAGACTAAACTTGTGTTGCTTATCACTGAGTTTGTGGTAATTTGTTAAAACAGCAGTAGAAAACTACCAGATTCACCTACATTTTTAAAGATTATTTTCACTGGCTATAAAATTCTGACTTTCTTTCTCTCTTTCAGCACTTTTAAGATGTCATTTCATTGTCTAGTGGCCTCAATATTTTCAAGGAGAAATCAGCCATCATTCAAAGCTTTCCTCAACTGTACGTAATTTATCATTTATCTACTTTCAAGGATTTTTGTTGTTGTTGTGTGTTTAGGAGTTTGACTCTTTCAAGGAGTGACTTGCTGTGGTTTCATTGTATTTATGTTGCCTAAATCTGGATAAAATTCTTGAATCTTTAGATGTTTTTCTCCTAATTTGGGAAAATTCTAGTTATTATTTCTTAAAATACGACTTATTATCTATACTGTCCTTCTGACACTGTAATTGCATGTTTGGTAGACCACATGATATTGTCTTAAAAGGCAATTGTCTCTGTTAACATTTTTTTCCAGTTTTTCATCTCTCTTCCTTGAATGGAATGATTTCTATTAATCTATCTTCAATTTTGCTGACACTTTCATTTGCCACATTTTATTAAGTTCAAGCATTTCTTAAAGATTACAGATAACATACTTTTAAATTCTAGTATATCCATTTATCCTTCTTTCATGTATTTGATGTCAACACTTAAATTTCCTGTCTTTTCAACATTTATAATATTTTTTCTCTTTCTTCTTGGACATATTTATGAATAATTGCTTAGAATCTTAGTCTTAATTATTTGGGTTCTTATTTCTATTGATTTGTGTTCTCTTGACTATGGGTCACATTTTCCTACTTCTCACTTGTCCCCTCATTTTATTTTTCTGTTGTCCAAATACTTTGTAGAATTCTAGATTTTTTATCTTTCTCTATAAAATGTTAACTTGTCTGGACTACAACTACACACTCTTTTTACCCTCTAGTAGTAAGAGCCGAAACCTACATTTCCTTGACCTCAGCTGCTGTCTTCGGCAAGGCTTCTTAAAGTCTTCACTGTCCATATGTAGCTCAGACGTCTATCAAGAACTGGAGGAGAATTTACAAGATTTGCTTTCCCCCTTTTGTGTCTCATTTCTTTCTCAATTTTCTCCTCACTTCCAATTACTCTACAAGCCCTGAATTTTATGAGTTATCAAGCTAGGGAGATGTAAATTTCTGCTTCAACATCAGCATCTCTGGGCTATATGAACCAAAAGTTCTCATACGTTAAAAATGAACAAATGTGAATCTCACTCAACGAATTTACCAATTTGTATAGGTTGACTCTCTACCACATTTTGGGGGTTTTTTGGTCACTCCAAAGTCTTAAATAATTTTCATATTTTTTCAGAGTTCATACAAACTATTCTGAGTCTAATATTACCAAAGTAAGAATTGGGTTAACCCAATGAAAATAGTGATACATGGGCATTAAAATATATTCTTTTCATGAAAATGATATCATTATCTATGTGAAAAGGCAAACCTCGGTGTGGGAGAAGACATTCTCAAGTCCTGTATCTGAGAAAGACTTATATCCAGAATACATAAAGAATTTTCATTCATCAATAAGGAAAAGTCAGATGGGGCACCTGAGTACCTCAGTTGGTTAAGCATCCAACTCTTGGTTTGGCTCAGGTCATGATCTCAGGGTCATGAGATGAAGCCCTGCATGGGGCCTCATGCTCAAAATCTTAAAAAAAAAAATAAGGAAAAGTCAGAAAAACAAAAAATGGGCAAAAGACTTGAAAAGACAGTTCTCAAATATGATATCCAAGTGGCCAAGGCATACAAGAAAAAATTATAAATTTTATTCATTATTAGGCAAATGCAAATTAAAATCACAGGAGAAACCATTACACACTCACTAGAATTACAAAATTTAAGAAGAAAGAAAATAATGTTTATGAGCATGTACAACAATCAGAACTCTCTGACACTGGTAAGCAAGTAAACTCTTCGGCAACATCTACTAAATTTAACTATTTACGTACCTTACAATCCAGCAATTCTATTCCTAGGTTTATACCAAATACAAATGTGTACCTATCCCCACTAGAAGACATGCTTTGTAATGTTCACATCAATATTATACTAAACATCCATTTGGGAAGGATTCAATAGCCACCAGTTGTGTAATATACAATATTTATTCACCCAATTACATACTATATAAAAGTAATAATGAACTATAACGCACCCAGCAATATTCATGAATCTCGCAAACATGCTAACTAGGCACAAAGGAATATATAATGCATTATATAAAGAATAAAATTTATCTATGAATAAAATTTTCTATCAAGTACAAAAATTGATCAATGCTGTTAGCAGCCAAGTAATAGTTACTTGAGGTTGACATTTAGTGAACAGAAGGAACTATGAGAATATTTTGGTGGTGCTAGTATCAATAAAGCCCTTAAATATTTTAATACTATGTGTATCAAATTAAAAGTCATGTTCCTAAAAAACTCCTCTGAGACAGACAGATTCAAATGACTTATATAGATTAACTATAATAAACTCCAGATTTTGTTTTAACAGTCATCACTGATTTGGATTAATTTATTAAATCTATTGATTTTGTCCATTTTGTGTATAAGCTTATGCTTTGTAATTTTGCAAGAGCTATGATATCTTTCCACTATATTTTCATAACATCTATGTCCTTGCTATCTACCTGATATCTAAAACAATTAAATCTTATTGTGCATTACAAAACTCCAATGAAATCAAAATTATAGAGTGAGCAGTGCTTTAAAGGTTAGTATGTTGTCTCTTTCCTTTTTTTAATGTTATGCACATCTGTATCAGAATTTTCAATGTTCCAGTCTTCAAAAACTGTATCTTTCAAGCATTAAGAAAGGCATTTCAAAACAACATACCCTTCTATTATTTTCCACTTTACAAGTCCACTTTTCTCCCCACTCCCTAAAAGGGCCCTAAACCCTTCAGGCCTTGAATCATGTCACTATCATTCCAGCTAAAGGGAACTAGAGAGCACTCCCCTGGGTTCCTATTAACACCTGCTACTTAATCAGCCAGAGGGGCTGTTGGTGACTGATGGCAAAGAGTTCCATCCATCCCTCCTCCCTACCTCCCCAGAGGCTGTACCACCATTGCAGCCATCCCTGCCTGGGGACTGAGAGTAAAAAAAGACTGGGCAACACAGAGAGTTGGAGAAATACATCCAATTGTTCAAAAGCTGGAATTTGTTAGTAGTAAATTCCCAGTTATAAATCTGCAAACCAAGAACATGCAGCTGTGGAATGTATTAGCTACAAATCTGTAATTTTTCAACTTTGAGATTCATAAATATTTTAGGTATTGTACAAACACAGCAGCAAACAGTAATAGAGACCTCCCTGGATAGAAGGTTACTACAGATAAGATGTATGCGGCTAAACGTAGGGGGGCCTTATGTTTTGAACGAGGAATAAGTTTAGCAGGGCAGCCATCTCTAATTTACACTGTTTTCTTAATCTGCTGCCAGGGGACCATGCTGGGTGATTCACAGTAATGAACTCCACCTGGATGTTCTGTAAATCTGAAAAGCAGAACTGCAGCCTAGTAACTATTGTTACCACAGATCTGGTTGAATGAGCTCTAATTTGATCATTAAGTGACCATCCCACCAAGGAACCATAAGAAATGCTTAGAGACTACCATTCCATGAGAACACAAGAAAGACTGCTTATTTAAGTAAGATTATTATCAAATAAAACAACCTATATTGAGGGAAAAAACCAAACATTTGTAGAACAATAAAAATAAACTAATACTAAATATTTAATCTTGAACCAGTGGATCATATTGTTAGTTTAATGGGATTGGTATTTTTTAAAAGTAAAAGAAGTAACAAATTTTCTTCACAGACAAAAGAGGTTTACTAAAATCGTTTTAACACCATTATACAATCAATGGCAGTTAACTTGCCAGTAACTATAATACTTGGAGCAATGAATTATGTATTATAATTTACTGCATAATAAAACATATTGAACAGATAGCATTTTTACAGATTCAGACTATATATATGAATATATATGTATGTATATATGTGTGTGTGTGTGCGTGTGTGTGTGTATATGAGTGTGTGTGTGTGTGTGTGTATCACCATTTCATAACAGTAATGAAATGCCATCTATATATTGGAAAGCACAAGCTGAACTGTATGGCTTAAATTTCTTTATTTCTGTCTGAAACTTTAGTCACTATCTTAATAAAGTAATTTGAGAAAAAGGCCATGGCCACTGCTAATAACACAGCCTCTGTTACTTTATCAAGGCCCTTGGGAACCAACCTCAAACAAGTTCTATCACAAAATAGGCCATTGGTTGATCTTGTTGCTCCCTGTTACTGAAATTAATTTTCTGTCCATTCCCTATTACAAATTCTTGTTCACTTTAGTGGACGTTTATTGTATTTTCTTGTCCACTCTCCCTTCTTCTGATGATAGAACAAATATAAAGCACATGTTTTTCTGGATAACCACCCCTCCCTTATTTGTAATCCTTATAGCTTGAGTGATCAATTGGGACACATGTCAGGTATACCAATACACTTATAAGCTACATGAGCCAATAAAGAATTCACTCACTCACTCAATCCATCCATGCATTTATTGATTTTTTGCTTATACAGTTCTTGATTTTCAGTTGAATCTTGATAATATTTTGCCATAACTGCTTGATAAATCCTGTCCAATTGCACTATAAACAGGATTCTAATACCCAGATTTGTTAGTTTGTGTGTATACGCATATGTTTGTGTGGATGGATATAAAGAGCAAATTATCATGCCCGTGGTTAACTACTTTGTGTATCAGGTTTTGATATATGTATTTTCTAAAATGCATTTCGATTAATTTTACAAAGTAATTAAAAGATTTTCAGTCAATGTTGAGTATTTTTTAATAGATGAATGAAGGAATTATCTGCCAAAAGGGAGAATGCATTCCTGTTACTGGAAGTTTATTAGTAAAGGCTGATCACCCCTTCATGAGTATTTTGTAGTAGGGATGCTCCCTAGAGATGACAGTCAGATTAGATGCTCTCTGATATTCAACACCGGTATTTTTTGATTAATAAATTCATAGTTTGCATAGATCAGAGAACTCTAGGCACCAGGCAGAAATGAAAAACAACGAGCTAATATTTGGCTTTAACATTTAAAGTGGACTTAGGCCAAGTCAAATAGAAAACAGTACAGAAGTAAATCAAAGTAATATGTCAACAAATTGAATAGTATATTTTAGCTGAATATATAAATACTAAAGAGATTCTCACAAAGATAGTTAATAAATAAAGATTTCTGGGAGAATTTTATTTTGAGTTCATCACAGTAATAGCACATTAACTTCAGTAATTTTTCCCAAACTCTAGTCCCTCAAAAATTTCAATTTCAATTCCTTTTTCCATTCTGCACATGTATAACCCACAAACATAGTTTAAACCACTTTTTCTCTTGGATTCATTGCTATCAGGAGATATCATACAGCCCTCTATCTCAAACCAATAAATGGCAATTCCAAATCCTACTGGCTATGCATTTAAAATATATCTACAGTTTAATTACTTATCAACAGACTAATGGGGAAAATGAACAAATCTATCATACTTTATGACTTTAATACTCCTCTCTCAATCATCAGAAAAATAAGAGGGAATGTGAGAATATAAAAAGAATGAAACACTTCCAACCATCATGACCCAATATATTACTTTTTAAGACTATTTTCTCAGAGAAGTTTTAGTTTGATTTGTTTCTGTTTTTTCCCAAAGATTTTACCCATTTATTAGAAAGAGAGAGAGAGAGAATGAGAGAGCATATGTGTGTGCATGGGGGGGAGGGGCAGAGGGAGAAGGAGAAACAAACTCCCTGTTGAGCAGGAAGCCCAGCATGGGACTTGATCCCAGGACCCTGAGATCATGATCGGAGTCAAAGGCAGATGCTTAACCAACTGAGCCACCCAGGCACCCCGAGAAGTTTTAGTTTTATAACAAAATTGGAAGGAATTTGAGAATTCCCATTTATTCCCTGCCCTACACATGCATAACCTCCCTCATTATCAACATCATTCACCAGAATGGCCTATTTTTACCAAAAGTGATCCTACACATTAAAATCGCCCAGTCCAGTATTTTAGGTTTCACCTTTGGAATGATATATTCTATGGGTTTGGGCAAAGTATAACAACATAGAATCATCATTACATCATACAGAGTACTTTTACTGCCCTAAAAATTGTCTGAGTTCTGCTTATTCATTTCTCTCGGACCCCCATCCCCAACCCCTGTCAACTACTGAACTTTTTATCTCCTTACTTTGCTTTTCCCTAAGCACCATATAGTTGAAATCATACAGTATGCAACCTTTACAGACTGGCTTCTTTTACTTAGTAATATGCATTTAAGTTTCTTCTATGTCTCTTCATGGCTTGATAGCTCAGTTCTTTTTACCAATTAATAATACTCCATTTCCTGGATATACCAGTTTATTTATTTGTGCACCTACTGAATGACACCATGATTGCTTCCAAGTTTTGTCAATTATGAATAAAGATGCTATAAATATTAGTGTGCAATTTTTTTAAAAGATTCATTTATTCATTTGAAAGAGAGAGAGCAGGGGGGAGGAGCAGAAGGAGAGGGAGAAAGTCTTAAGCAGATTCCACGCTGAGTGCGGGGACCCACACTGGTCTCAATTCCATGACCCTGAGATCACCACCTGACCCAAAACCAAGTCAGACACTTAACCAACTATGCCCTCCAGGTGCTACTAGTGTGCAATTTTTTATATGGACATAAGTTTCAACTCCTTTGGGTCAATACCCAGGCACATAATTGTTGGATCACGTGGTGAGGTTATGTTTAATTTTGTAAGAAACTACCTATGACCTAATTTATTGCATATTATTTTCAACTATGGCAGAAAATGCATTATTTTCATGTGCATATAAAACACTTATCAAGATAGACCATATTCTGAACCACGAAAAGAGTCTCAATCAAGCCCAAAGGACTGAAATTATAAAGAGTACACTTTTGGACTTTAAAATATAACAAATTAGAAATAATCTAGACACTTAAGTTTTAAAGAGTAAACAATACAATTCTTCATAGCCCATTGGGAATTACTTTAAAGCAAATTATATTAAAAAGACAATATATAAAAATCTGAAATGTTACTAAGTGCTAAAAATAAAAATTGTAGTGTTAATGTTTTTGTTAAAAAAACAAATTATCTAGGGGCGCCTGGGCGGCTCAGTCGTTAAGCGTCTGCCTTCGGCTCAGGGCGTGATCCCGGAGTTCTGGGATGGAGCCCCATGTCGGGCTCTTCTGCTGGGAGCCTGCTTCTTCCTCTCCCACTCCCCCTGCCTGTGTTCCCTCTCTTGCTGGCTGTCTCTGTCTCTCTCAAATAAATAAATAAAATCTTTTTAAAAAAAAACAAATTATCTTATTCTTCTTAAAAGGGTACAAAAGAACACACTGAATAAAAATATGTGAAAGGAAAATGCACAGGTAAAGACCATAAGTCATTGACATAGAACACAGCATTGACAATCAAGAAAGCCAAAAGATGATTCTTAAAAAAGATTAATAAAAGTAACAACCACCTTGCAAGACTGGTCAAGTAGGGGAAAAAAAAAAAAGGAATAGCCAATATCAGCAAAAAGGTTGAGCTATCTCTGTAGATCCAAGGTTAATAATCTTGGACCATTAATACCCACAGACATTTCACTATATCATCATATATTACATTTTTAGAACTACACAACACCCTCAGTTTATTAGGCAAGATCCTCAAAAAATACAGAGTATTATTTATGTAAAATATTAATAGAATCAAGCAATATGTAGAAAAACAATGTACCGATCAATACTCTGATAAACAGAAATATTCTCTGTGCCTCCTCCTATCAAGAGGTCTTAGGCTTATTTTCTTTTCTAAGAAATGAATCTTATTTTCAGCTAAAAAAATTTTCTCAGTCTGCTCCTGTCCATAGAAACTTGGTAATCCAGAAACAATTTTGATATACTTGTGTGGGTGAGTCCAGGCAAAACCAATATAAAAATCACCATACCAATACACGAACTACAAGCAATAATAAATTATTGTTTTAAGTCATCACATTTTGAAGTACTTTCTTATTCAACCCTAGATAAGTGATAAAATTAAAAGACTAAGTACTACTAATCCAGATGACACGTATGTCACAAAATCACCTAGAACACAGAATTATTAAGTGAGGTTAGTAACATTACAGAATACAAGAGCAATATAGAGAAATCAATTTTGTTTCTAGCAAAGGACATTTATATTAAAATTAAATACTAAATATTATTCTTGACAGCATAAAAGTGAAAAAAAAAAGCACCTCTTAAGGATAAGCCCAACAGAAGATGTGCAAGACCCATATACTGAAAAATATAAAATACTGTTTAGAGAAAGGGAGAAGACCCAAATAATGCAAAGGCATATTGTGTTCATGATCTGAAGTCTCAAAATTTCTAAAATAAAAACTTTTCCTTGACTGGCCTATGGATACAACATAGTCCTAATCAATATCTCAGGAGATGTTTTTGAAGAAAATGATTCTAAAATTTGTATGAAAATGCACAGCATCTGGAACAGCCAAAACAACTTAAAGACCTATAATAGTCAAAACAACTTTAAGAAAAAGAACCAAGTTGGAGAGTGTATACTACCTAACTTCAGTAAGTGTTATAAAATTGTAATAATCAAGACAGTGTGATGTTGGCATGATAATAGATCACTAAAGTAAAATAGCCCAGAAATAGACCCACACATATACGGTAAGTGTATATTTTTAAAAGTTGCAAAGGAAATTCGATGGAAAAAGACAATCATTTTAAAGTGTTGCTGAAACTATTAGATATATATATGCACAAAAATCACCTTAAACCATACTTATTGCCATATTTAAAAATTACTGGAAATGAACCATAAAGCATAAATCCAAAAACTATAAAACTTTTAAGGTGAAAAGAGACAGTGATTTTAACCTTACCTTAATACGAGTGTTCCTCCATGTCATGCCCAAACCATGATACATAACATATATAAATAAAACATTACACTTTATCAATATTAAGAAGTTTTTATCTTTGAAATTCACACTAAGAAAACAAAAAGACAAGCCCTATATTTTAAGAAAATATGAAGCATTTATAAGTAGCATGTCTAGTAAAAGAAATGTATCCAGTGTATATAAAGAAAACCCAAAACTCTATAAAACAAACACACAACCCAATTTGAAAAAGTTACGAGCAAAATTTGTTATCATTTCCACATGTGAGGAGTTAGAAGTTACTACTCCTTCCAGGAAAACATGTAAAAACTGAACAAGCTGAAAAAATCAAGAACTATTTTTGAATTCACAAGAGACAAGAGGACACAGGGGAAACCACTGTTTCCAAGACAGAACATGCAGGAAAGTGAATACAGGAAGTTTCAACTTACCACAGTAGAACTCATAGGCAGAAACCATGGAGTGAACTAACACTCTCATAGAAAAACCTGGAATGTAAATTAAAAAATGGTATAGGCTTAGTGTGAACAAATCTCACAGTTAAAAACACCAGGGGGTCCCAGTCAAGGGAGGGGTGGAAAAAATTTACTACAAATTTACTACAAATTTACTACAAATTTACTTGACCGAGTTTCCACAGTACTTGACAGAGAAAAATTCCTTTCTGCATCTGGCATAGAAATAAGAAAAAGAACCATTTTTAAATATTCCAGAGTACTTTACTCTTAACAAGGCCTGCCCCAAAAGAAAACTAGTTAACCAGAGTATAATACGCTGGACTACTGTTAAAATTTAACTGTCCTGGGGAAAGGGAAATACCCAGTTCTATCCATTCTGCCCCATCTAGGAGGGGAGAAAAATTCTGAGAAACTTTTGTCAAGTTCACAGTCCAGAGGCACAGTCCAGAGCTCACTAAGACTTCATATCCCTACACTTCACCACATTACTAAAGGTCTATCCATAGAAGTTCCTTTACCCAGTATATCATGTACAGCTACTAAGAAAAATGAAAAGCTGTAGCAGAAGAAACAAAAATATGAAGAAACAGAGCAAGTATCAGAACCAGACATGGCAGAGATGTCAGAATTAGCAGAGTAGGAAGTTAAAACAACTATAACTAAAATGCTAATAGCTCTAATGAGGAAAATAAACAACATACAAGAATAGATGGACAACATAAGCAAAGAGATGGAAATGTTAAGAAAGAACTAAAAAAAATGTTGGAGGTATAAAGGATTGTAATAGAAGCAAAACATGTGATGAGAATATTAGTAGATAGATGCAGCAGAGGGAATAATTTCTAAGTGGGAAGATACATCTATAGAATCTATGAAAACAGAAGGCAAATAGAAGACTGAAAAAAAAAGAGAATAGAAACAGCAGGACAACAACAAAAAGTATAACATATAACGAGAATACTAGAAAAAAGAACGAAACAAAATATTTGAAACAATAATGATAGAAATTCCCTCAAATTAATGTCAGGCATCAAGCCACAGATCCAGGAAGTTCACAGAACACCAAGCAGAATGCATGTCCCCAAATATTACACCTAGGTATATCATTCTTAAACTTGAGAAAATCTAAGATAAAGAAGAAATCCAAAAAGAAGTCAGAGGGGACTTCTACACATAGAAGAACAAAGATAGGAATTGTCCCTAGTTATCCTCAGAAAGAACAGAGTAGAGTGAAATGTTTTAACTGTGAGAGAAAAACTACCAACCTAGAATTTTGTACCCTGCCAGATTTTCCTAAGTGAATTTTTTTTTCTCATATAAACATACATAAAAATTTGTTGGGAGTTAACCTACTTTGAAAGAAATGTTAAAATAAGATCTTTAGGGGCACCTGGGTGGCTGAGTCAGTTAAGCGTCTGACTTTGGCTCAGGTCAGGATCTCAGGGTTCTGGGAGCAAGCCCCACCTCAGGCTCCATGTTCAGGAAACAGTCTGCTTATTCATCTCTCTCTCCCTCTGTCCCTTCCCCCACTTGTGCTCTAGTTCACTGTCTCTCTAATAAATAAAATCTTTAAGAAAAAAATTTTTAAAAAGAAGATCTTTCAAGAGGAAAGAAAATGATATAGGCGAAAAACTCACATCTACATAAACAAAAAATCGTTGAAGGGTTAATGAGGATAAAATAATTTTATTATTACTTTTTTTTTAAGATTTTATTTATTTATTTGATAGAGAGCAAGAGAAAGCACAAGCAGGGGGAGCAGCAGAGGGAGAGGGAGAAGCGGGCTCCCCGCTGAGCAGGGAGCCAGATGCAGATGCGGGGCTTGATCCCAGGACCTCAGGATCATGATCTGAGCTGAAGGCAGGCACTTAACCACTGAGGCACCCAGGCACCCCAATTTTTATTATTCCTAATGAATCTAACAGAAACAGTTTGTTCAAAGTAATACCAATAATATATTTGATTATGTATGCTTAGGTACATAACATGTTTATATATGCTTATGTATAAGTGAAATAAATGACAACAATGATAGAAGGAACAGAAGGGGAAAATTAGTATATTTTTGTTATTTTAAGGTATTCACACTACCTGGGAATTAGTATAATGCTATCTGAAAGTGGTTGTGAATTAACTGTAAATATATATTGCAAATTCTAGAGTAACCATTATTTTTAAAGGAATATAATGGATATGCTAAGAAAGGAGACTAAATGGAATCATACAGAATTCTCTATAAAACAGTAATGAATATGGTAGATATCAGTCTATATATTTCAATACTCAATTTGAACATCAGTGGTCTAACTATAACAGTAAGAAGAGATTAACAGAGTAGATAAAACAAGACCCAACTATATGTTGCTTACAAGAAACCAACTCTAAATATAAAAACACATATATTAGAAGTAATCCAATCAGAATGGCTAAAATTAAAGAGACAGGAAACAATAAATGTGGGTGAGGATGCAGAGAAAGGGGAGTTTTCTTACATTCTTTGTAGGAATGCAAGCTGGTACAGCCACTGTGGAAAACAATATCGAGGTTCCTCAAAAAGTTAAAAATAGAGCTACCCAATGACCCAGCAACTGTACTACTAAGTATTTACCCCAAAGATAAAAATGTAGTGATCTGAAGGGGCACATGCCTCCCAGTATTCATAGCAGCAATGTCCACAGTAACCAAACTGGAAAGAGCTAAGATGTCCATCAACAGATCAATGGATAAAGAAGATGTGGCATATGTATACAATGGAATATTACTCAGCCATGAGAAAGGATGAATAAAATTACTATTTATATCAATGTGGATGGAACTGGAGGGTATTATGCTGAGCAAAATAAGTCAATCAGAGAAAGACAATTATCATATGGTTTCACTCATATGTGGAATATAAGAAACAGCACAGAAGATCATAATAGGGTAAGGGAGGGAAAATTGAATGGGAAGTCATCAGAGAGGGAGAAAAACTAGGAGAGACTCTTAGCTATGGGAAATAAACTGAAGGTTGCTGGAAGGGAGGTAGGTGGGGGAATGGGACAATTTGGTGATAGGCATTAATAAGGGCACACGGTGTGATGAGCACTGGGTGTTATATGCCACTGATGAATTATTGAACACTACATCTGAAGCTAAGTATATACTATATGTTGACTAAATGATTTTTTAAAAAATTAAAAATAAAAAAACTAATTTTTTTCAAGTAAATGGATGGAGGAAAATATGCTACACTAACATTAATCAAAAGAAAGCATGAATAGTTATATTAATTTCAGGCACTGCACACTTCAAAGTAAGGAGAGTTACCAGGAATAAGCAAGGGTATTGTGTAATAATAGAGATCAATCCTCCAAGATGACAAAACAATCCTTAACCATGTATGCAACCAATATAAGAGTGTCATGCTACAGGAGGCGAAATCTAATAAAATTACAAGAGAAACAGATGAATTCACTCTCATGGTTAGAGATTTCAACATCTCTATCAGAAATTACTGGATCCAGCAGGCAGAAAATCAGTAAAGATGTAGTTGAACTCAATACTATCAATCGACGGGATATAACTGACATCTATAGACCACTTCATCCAACAAGAGCAGAATGCATCTTCTTCTCAAGCTCACATAAAGCATTCACCAAGATAGACCATATTTTGGGCAACAGAACACACCGTAATACATTTAAAATAATAGAAAACAACATGTGCTCTCAGACCACAAAAGAATTAAACTAGAGCTTAATAACACAAAGCTAATTGGTATATGCCAAAATATATGAGATTAAACAACACACTTCTAAATAACAAATGGTCAAAGAAGAAATACTGAGAAATTTAAAATTTGGGGAATTAAATGAAAATAAAAACAATTTATCAGAATGTGTGGAAGATAGCAAAAGCACTGCTTAGAGGGGACACAAAAGCATATAATGCATTTATTAGAAAAGAGGATATAAAACCAATAATCTAAGTGTCCACTTAGGACACTTTAGGAAACTAGAAAAAGGAAAGCAAATTAATCCAAAGTAAGCAGGAAAAAAAAAATAACTAGAAATCAGTGAAATTGATAACAGGGGCTCAACAGAAAAAAAATCAATGAAACCAATATCTAGCTTTTTAAAAATATTAATAAACAGATAATGCAACAGTCAGATTAAGAAAAAAAATGAAGGGCACAAATTACTAATAGCAGAGCTGAAAGAGGAAGGACCAAGAGAGATTCTACGGACTTTAAAAGAATCATGAAGGAATATCCTGAACAACTCAAATGTGATAACCTAGAGGAAATGGAATTCCTCAAAAGTCATAGCCTGACAAAACTCACTTAGGCAATCTGAATAGGCCTCTATTAAAGAAATTAAATAAATAATCAGAAAGTACCAGGTCCAGCTGGTTTTAATGGTGAATTCTACCATACATTTAAGGAAGAATTATATCTACTCTCTATACCTCTTTCACAGGAAAGAAGAAGCAATACTTCCTAATCCATTGTATAAGTCCAGCATTATCTTAAAACCAAAACCAAACAAAGACATTTAAAAAAAAAAAACTATAAAACAGTATCTCTCATGAAGACAGATGAAAAATCCTCAAAAGACTAGGAAATGAAATTAATAGAGTATATTAAGAATTGTAAATCAAGGGGCACCTGGGTGGCTCAGTTGGTTAAGTGTCTGCCTTCAGCTCAGTTCATAATCCCAAGGTTTGGGATCAGCCCCACCCTGGGCTCCCTGCTTAGCGCTTCTCCCTCTGCCCCTGCCTGTGCACCTGCTCGCTCTCTCTCTCTCTCTCTTTCAAATAAATAAGTAAAATCTTTTTAAAAAATTATAAATCAAGATTAAGTGGTGTTTATTCCAGATATGCAAGGCTCTTTCAACTCTTGAAATTCGTGAATGTAATCCATCACATCAATAAACTAAAAAAGAAAATCACATGCCCATATCAATAGATGCAGAAAAAGCATTTGATAAAATCCAACCACCATTCATGATAAAGACTCACTAAACTAGGAATAGAGGGGAATTTACTACTCTGAATAAAGAAGATTTACAAAAAGCCTAGAGCTACCATTATACATAATAAGAAATTCATGCTTTCTCATTAAGATCAGTAGCAAAGCAAGGATGTCCCCTGTCACAAGTCTTTTTCAACATCATATTGGAAGTTCTAGCTAATGCCATACGACAAGCAAAGGAAATGAAAATGATACAGATTGCGAAAGACAGAAACCATGCTCCTTGGTTTTTACACAAAGGAGCTGAAAACTTATGTACACATAAAAACATGCATATGAATATTTGTAGCAGTTTTATTCATATTTGCCAAAACTTGGAAGTTACCAAGATGCCCTTCAGTAGGTGAATAATAAATAACTAGTTTATCTACAAAACTGATTATTATCAAGTGCTAACAAGAGGTGAGCTATCAAGCCGTGAAGAGACATGGAAGAACTTTAAGTGCATATTATTAGGTAAAAAGAAGCCAATCTGTAAAGATTACATACTGCGTAATTCCAACCACATAATATTTTGGGTAAGACAAACTATGAAGAAAATGAAAAGGTCAGTTGTTGCCAGGGTTTGAAGATGGTGGGTGGGGATGAGTAAGTGGAGCAGAGAGGATTTTTAGAGAAGTGAAAAAACTCTTGTATGATACCAAAATGATAAATACACATCATTACATACTTCTCCAAACCCATAGAGTGTAAAAACACCAAGAGTAAACTCAAAAGCAAGCTATGGAGTAGCGTTGAGTATTGATGTTCATTAAAGCAGCTTCATCATTTGTAACAAATCCATCATTCTGGTGAGGGATGTTGATAAAGGGGAAAACTATGTATATGTGGGTTAGAGTATATGGGAAATATCTGTACCTTTCCCTCAATTTTGCTGTGACCCTTAAACTGTTCTAAAAAATAACCAACTAAAAATAATGATCAAAAGATTTAGACATATTCTTTATCAAAGTAGATACCAGCAAGCATATTAAAAAAGGCTTACCGGTAATTATTATTAAAGTCTAATTACAACCACAGTATGATAATAGTATCTATCTATTAGAATGTCTACAATTAAAAAGACGACCACAGATAGCGTCGGTGTGATTTGAAGCAAACTGACTGTTCATACACTACTTGACAAAATGTGAAAAGTAAAATAATTCTGGACAACAGTTTGCATATTTATTAAAAAGTTAAGCATACACCCACCATATGACCCAAATTTTCTACTCTGTTATTTACGGAAGATAATGGAAAGCACAGGGACAAAGACTTCTCACAAATGTACACAGAAGCATTTTTTTTTGAAATAACGAAAAACTAGAAGAAACTCAAATGTTCACCAAGAGAAAAATGAATAATCCATGGTATATGCATGCAGAATGTTACCACTCAGTAACGAACATGGATAATAATTAATGCAACTATATTAATGACAAAAAATGCGATAAATGAAAAAAGCCAGACACAAAAACTGTGTTTTATTGTTCCATTTCCATGAAATTTAAGAGTCAGTCAATAGTACTCTACAGAGATAGAAATCAGAATACTAATTACCTGTGGACCAGCGGGGAAATTGACTAAGAAGTACAAGGGAACATACCAGAGCAAGCACAGCGTTCCATAGGTTGATATGCTTACATCAAAAACTCAGTAAATTGTACAATGTCTTTGCATTTGAATGGATGTAATTTTACCTCAATAAAAGAAGAAACAAATCTGATAATAAAATATTTCAATAGATGAATCATAAAGAAATGTACCTAAATAGGAAGTCCCATATCTGAACAACAGTTCCATAACAAGAGAAACAATGTAATGAGTGAGAAGTAATTACCAAACTAGCAAACAATGTAAGACTTTTTTTTTTTTTTTAATTTGGACAGAGGACATGCTTAATGTTTAATTACAGAGACTCTAAAGCCACAATTCCTGGGTTAAATTACATCTACCACTAATCATGCAACTTCCAACAAATCACTTAACTTCTATAGGCCTACGCTTCCTTACCTTTAAAAACTGAAAAAATAACGTACCTCCTTTACTATTATGTTGTTGTAAGGATTACAGGAGTTCAGAGATACAAAGCAAAAGCATTTTGAGTAGCACCTGGCTTTCATTAAGTGCTATGCAAATGCTAATTCCATTAGTGTTGTTACTGGTATTCTTATTAAAGAAAATAAATGAATTTTAAAAATTAAAAAGATCATCAAATATTCAGTAACCCAAATAAAAACAACTAACCAACAACAGACTCCCATCAAAACACATTGCCACAAAATTTCAGAAGCCTGAGAACAAAGGGAAAATGATAAAGCTTCCCCAAAGACAGAAAGAGAAAAAGAGGAGAAAGAAACTGATCACTTTAAAAGGTTTGAAATCACAATGACATTAAATTTTTTTTGAAAGCCCCACTGAAATATAGAATATAGTACAGAATAAGATATGAGAGCAAATATAAATATTTCAGACATGCAAGAAATTTCTTACTGGATAAATTCATGAAAAAATAGGAGAATAAACAAAGTGAAATATACAAGACGAAGCAAAAACAGAATCCACTAAACAAGAATTATGATGAGAAATCTTGGGATAAACAATAGGTCCAGGGAGTACTGGATCCAGACAAGGACAGGAGGCAGAGGATTTTAAGAAGTGTTTTCAAGAACAAAGAGATTTTACAGACCTGACATTATTCTAGAAATATTGGAAGAATTATTGGACTTTAAAAAGTTATTGTGAAAAAAAGAACTAGCTAAAATACCTTTAAAAATCAACATGAGAAATAAAATACATTACTATCAACTACTTTGATCTTCAGCAAGAAATATTTATGTAGTCATAATACTTTTATTGATATTTGACTTAGAATCAATTTATAAAGTCAAGGGGGTAAAGTCAGTTAAGTGAAAGCAATTGGAAGATGAAAGAGGTGAGTTCTAGAAGAGCTAATACCATTCTATCACAGTGTCAGGATTTAAGAGATCACTTCATGATGAATGAAATAAAAATAAACGAGTAACTATATCCTTTCAAGTTCCAAAAAAGACCAATGAAATACCTAAAACTAGTGATGTGAGTATATTGGGATAAGGGAGAGAAGACAAGAAGAATCACAGCAAACTAAATATTCAAGAAATAAAATTAATACATAAGTTTAATATATATATCAATAAATTGAAATTTATTTGTGTCATTTAGAGGTACACTCTAAAAAACAATAAAAACAAAGTTAAAAGTGGTACCTTCCTCTGGCAGTTGAGTGTAACAGAACAGGTGACACTGTTTTTCATTATAATCTTATTCTAATATCTACTATTTATCTCTTATGCATGTATGTTATTTCATAGATACAAGAAAAATTACTGAAGATTCTACAAAGACATAAAATGTCAGCCAGTGAGTACAGAAGATGATAATTAATTAAATGGAATAGAGCTCACAAAAAGATAAACACATATGGATAACACTTACGATTATATTAAAGGCAGGACTTCAAGTCCGTGTTGAAAATATTGGGACAATGGGATATATACGAAGGAAGGCCAAGTTTAGATCCTTATTTCACACAATGCACAATAATATATATCCCAGACAGATTTCAGAAATTACTTTTTAAAATACTCTTAAAGTATTGAAAGAAAGGTAAGGGAATTTTTTTTTTAACAATTTGGGGTGAAGAAGGCTTTCCTGATGAAGAGCAATAACCCAGTCACAGACTGTAGGGTTGATTATTTTAAATTGTGCAATTCTGTTTAAAAGTAGCCATAAACAATGTTAAAGGCATGTAACAGACTGTAACAAAATACTGCAACCTACCTAACCAACAAAAAAATATCTGTAAAAACAAAATTGTCTATGACATAGACCATAAATACATGAAAAGATTATCCACCCAACTAATAATCAATGAAATGTAACACTCTGCGAATGTTCCACTGATCATTTTGACCAAAATGCAGGTTAGGTAGAAGTCCCCTGTGTAACCTCTTATGCCTAGTGCTTTTCTATCAATTGATAACTTATTTCTTCTTATATGGGAACTGATGTAACTAAACTTTATTTTAGGGTTGATTTTGGAGAATTATATTTTTATTAAGAAATTACCTATTACATCATGTCCTCAAATTTATGTAATTCTACAAAATAATTTCTTCAAAATTTTAAACAATTATCTGACATTCAGTGGTTATTTTATTATTTTATACATGTGTGATTCCTTCCCCTTTTTCTTGATTTTCTCTAGGATTTTATATTTTAATGATTTTAAATTATTTCTGTTCAATTAGTGGTTTATAATTTTTCTTTTTTCTTATATTTTCTATCCTTTGTGTTGTTCACTTGTTTCTTTCATTTTTTAATGCATTAATTCATTTATTCATTTTTCCTATAATTAATACTATTAGTTTTCTATTGTACTTTGCTTAATTGTATTCCCTAGATCTTGACAAAGAGGTTTTCACTGTCATTATCTTTAGGACTTCCTCAATTTCAGCTTGTATTCTTTGATGCAAGCCTTGTTTAACAAACAGTTTCAAAGTTTTTTGGAAGGGTCTTATTTGTTATCTGATTTTATTATTAATTTGTAGTTTTATTATCACTTGGTCAACTACCATTCTTAGTATTATTATTTCTACTTTATAAAAGACTACTTGTTCTGATAACTTAAAAAACAGGAATTTGGGGGAAATAAACAAGAAAAATTTTTAAAAATCTGCTTACCTTTCATATCTTCTACCCTCACCGGTGTATTACCACTCTAGTACTCTTCCATAGAAACATACACAAAGGAAAGGTAGAATGTTGTTTATTTAGTTTTTGTACTTAAATATTTGGAATTTTTTATTAAGAATGGAGAAGTTATAACCATAACATGATGCCACTGTGTCTTGGAATATTAGATAACTATTAAGAAGAGTGACATAAACCTATTTATACTGGTAAAAATCCCCAAGCCACACTGAGAAAATATTAAAAGCAAAATCTCAAGAAATATGTACACTAAATTTCATTAAATTTAAACAACATACTTAGAAATATGTATGTAAATGAATATAACAGAGATTAGGATTTTTGCATATCACACTATAGTAGGGAAAGGAGGGATGGGTGTGTGGGTAAAGGGCACAACTCTGGTTTGTTGTCTATTACCATCCCTCTGCAGACCAGGCTAAGGCTAGACTTTATCTGAAAACTCATCATTGCTCAGGGCATGTTTCCTCTCTTGCTCTATTACTTCTTTACCCGTTTTTGAGAAGACTACATCCTCAATAAAGCATAGACCCTTGAATTCAAGTCTCAGTAATGTTGTATGTCCTGGCAGATATGAGTGTAAAAAGATATGGCTATAGGACATTAAAAAATCAAGTTTAAGAGAGGGATGAAATGTGGTTTGTACAAGATATTCTTTCTGTTTTGGGGTGCTTTTTTTGGGTGAAATCAAGGGACACTTCCTCAAGCATAAAGTTAGAGAAAGGTTAGTAAATAGTAGCTATAAGTTCACACAGACTGTTAATTATTTAAAATATTTTTATTTCTAGTATCTTTTAGAGAATGCATGGGCCTTACTTTTCATACTAAGTCAAATGTTCTCAGATTCCAGCTGTTCAAATTACTTTGAGAATTACTATAATTCTTTTGTATAGCACTACTCTTGCTAAAATGATATCTTTAAATACCTTGTTATAATAATTAGTATGGTAAGAGATGGTACATTATATCTTTTAAAAATACTCATATATATGAATATATATATAATCTTTACTAATTATTTTTTAAATTAAAAGAGCAATATGAATATATCATTAAAAATGTTTTAGAAAACTTCTGAAAGCTGAGACTTAGAAAAATAGTATACTAACCCAGTGTTTTTCTGCTTGTACATGGGAATTGCTGTATTTTTCTTTTAAACTCAAGGAATAAAAACGTAATCAGATGGTGAGAGGTCAGATAGAACACACATACACACATACATACACTGCCTGATTGAATGCACTGAAGAAGTTCTGATTACAGAACTTATGTTTTTTTTAATTTATTATTCAATTTTTTAAAACTTCTAGAAATCACTAATAAAGGGCACTTAGTCCTATGGAAGAAGACATTAAAGGATATTTGCCATCAGAGATTACCTACCAGAAATATAAATCACATGTCACTTAGTGATATATCTATAACTAGTTAGTTGACATGACAAAATCGGATAGTGATTACATGATTTATGAGGTATAGAGGAAGAGAACCCCTCAAGGGGAATATTCAGAGAGATCAAAATATTTAAACATGGAAAGAATGTTTTACTTCTCTTAATATCAGTTCAGATTTATATGAGGGGGAAAAATCTAGTAATTTAAGCACAATTTTATGAAGTTAGATATAAAAAAGAATAGAATGATTTTATCAAGATGATAAGAATAAAAATGCTTGCAGCATAAAAACAGGGTATAAATACTTCTCCATCTCAATATATTAAAAAATATGATCCGACAGAAAAATATCCGGCATATTTTAATAGATAAACATGAAACATGTAAAGTTAAATTCAAACTCTGTAATTTATTACTTTTTAATCATTGCATTATTAAATTCTCTGTGCCTCAACTTACTTATGAAATGGAGATTAACATACCTATTTTATAAGAATGATCTGAAATTTTGACAAGTTATCAAACATAAAATCTCTTAGAACCATGTCATACAGAGTTATTCAGTTTTAAATTGATAGCTCTCATTATTATCAGGAAATAGAAAATATCGATCAGGCAAAAATTGTTTTTCTATTAAAATGGCTTTCATTTCATCACAATTTCCGTTTAAAAGAATATGTGGAGGTTTAAAAAAAAATATGCGGGGTTGTCTAAGTGAGGTGTAAGACCATTAGTAACACTGAAATTCATGAAACTAGAAGTGACCTATAGAACTGAGACTCTGTTTCCATTAGACCTGGTTAAGACTACAGAAGAAAAACAGTAAAAACTTTTCAAACAGCTCTTTATATAGTAAACTCTTTTATGAAGATAAAAGTTCAATGTGTTCATGAAATCTAGGAAGAAGTGGATTTTAGACAATTCATGAGTTCTCTGTGGTCTAGTCAGAACAATTGCTAACCTTTATTAAGGTTTATGTGGCTCATATTACTCAAAATATGTTAAAGGAATTTATTTAATTCTTACAACAACCCCATAAGTTAAAATTATTCCTCTCATTCATGGTATAGAGATAAATATTACATGAATCCCAACTCACAGTGTGCCAGAAGGAGAGGCTGATGTATACAAAAATAAACAAGGAAATAAACAAACCAATACACAAATATATAAAATAAAACAATTCCATGTTTGAGTTTCAGAGAAGAATAAAATTGTGGTTAGTCCAGTCCACCTGAAGCCTCATAATATTTCCCTTCTATCTTGGAAGTTTACCCAAATTTCCATTTTGAGTCCAAGATGTATTTTTAGATATCCACCCAGAACGTCTTTCAAGACATAGAAAGTAAACTCAGGACAAGGTAGACACAAGCAGTCTCCTCTTTATTAGAGGAAAACAACTATTGGTCAGGGAAAATGGACATCTCTGCTTTGTTTTATGTGACCTTAATTTCAATTCATCACTTCCACATAGTTGACTATAACTCTAAGCCATCTTTCCACCTTTTCCACTCCAACTTTTACACACGTATCTTTCCTTCCTAGTACTTGTGAATTAACAATATTTGCTGGAACAACTAAGCTCTGACTTTCCCAATTTGGGGGCTGCTGCATGTTGAGACAAGTCTGAGTTCTGGGGTCAGGCCTGAGAAGAAATTAAGATCAACTCCTTTTTCTCCAAATTACAGGAAGAAAAGAGGCCATTTCATGGAAGGTAGGATGGGCAGAGACATGGTTTTGGGGAGAAACAGACAGCAAGTGCTGAGGAGGGGAGGGAGACCTGGCCCCAGGAAAAGGCAAGAGAGAGTGGAGTACATGGGGATAAGCACAAGGAAAACACTTCCCCAAAGCCACTGGCAGGGAAAACAAGAGGGGCTGAAATTCATGAGTTTTTGTAACCAAAGGAGTAAAAGACTGCAGTTTCGGAAGTCAGTGGGCTTGACTGGGATAGAGACCTGGACACTGCCTTACTTCAGGGCATGCAAACAATCCCAGAGCACACCACGCCATCTGAGAATCACCTAAGTGGCACGGGAAGAGACTGGCTTTTTTGTTTGTTTTGTTTTGTTTTGTGAGAGGTGGGATTGCCTTTCCTGGGACAGAGGACCTGGTGGGAGCCAATTCCCTCCCCGACCCCTCAGCATAGACTCCGAGACACCTGCTGAATGCAGCTAACTGGGACACTGGCTGGTTAGCCATCTGGCTCAAAATCTCATGCCCTGAGCTCTGGCACAACGGTCCTTCTGGATCAAACCTTCACCAGTCCCAGATCACAGAGATCCATTCCCAGGGTACCAGGACAGGTCCCCACCAAACCAAGTCCCTGAGGTTTAGAATTTTAAAGGCAGGAGCCCTGGCTAGTATAGAGCCCAAGGTATGCTGCACTGCTCCAGGAAGACAAGTGACCCAGAGACACATGGTGTGAAATCAGCTACCTGAAAAATGACTTTGAACACCAGGGGAAATTATTCGCTCCTCTGAAAGTGCTTCCCTGAGAGCAGCAAGCATGGACTACTCTCTACAGCAACAAAGGAACAAACTGGTGCCACTTCCCTCTCCTAACCCTCAATGCAAACCAACTTCTATAAATAACACAGCACCAACTCTGGTAGCCTAACTTACTTACAACAAGTCCCAGCCTGCTACTCTCTGCTGGTACTGTTTTTCTCATGCAAGTGTGCCTCATAACCAGTGCAGCAAGCCCCATCCCCAAATGACAAGCACAAACCCCCACATCCACCACATCCACTGACCAGTGTTCTGTAATCTTCAATGCTAGTGGAAATAACAAGTATCTCTTAGCAAGCAGGCCAGCTAAAACTTACCCAGTTAAAACTTACCACCTGCTGGCCAAGAGCCAAACACTGCCCACTGTAGGCAGA
The DNA here is from genome assembly GCF_002007445.2 of Ailuropoda melanoleuca. Taxonomy (NCBI): domain Eukaryota; kingdom Metazoa; phylum Chordata; class Mammalia; order Carnivora; family Ursidae; genus Ailuropoda; species Ailuropoda melanoleuca. Next base: position 64,961,086 of record NC_048220.1, on the reverse strand, counting down.
GAGGAACTCTGCAGAGGACTGACCTGAGGGATAGAGCAGCAATAACACAGCAGCACAGTGCACTCAGCATACACCAGAGACAATTCCTGAAGCACCAGGCCCTGGACAGTATATGACTTCTTCATAAAACCATTACTCTCAGGAGCAGGAAGCAGGCTTTCCTAATTCAGAGAAGAACAGAGACCTAGACTAAAACGCCAATACAAAGGAATTCATCCCAAAACAGGAAACAGTGATGGCCAGGGATCTTCCAAGGATGGAAGCAGCAAAGAAACAAATAAGTGATATAGAAGACAGAATTATGAAAAATAATGAAGCTGACAAAAGAGGGAAAGAAAAGTATTGGGTTATGAAAGCAAACCTAGGGAACTCAGTGACTCCATAGAGCATAACAATATTCATATCATAGGAGTCCTAGAAGAAAAAGAGGGAAAAGGGTTTACTGCTGATAACTTCCCTCATCTGGAGAAGGAAACAGACATCTAAATCCCGGAGTCATAGAGAACTCCCCCCACAATCAACAAAAGCAGGTTGACACCAAGACATACTGTAGTTAAATTTGCAAAATATAGAGGTAAAGAAAAAATCCTAAAAGCAGCAAGGCAAAAGAAGTCCCAAACTTATAAGGGAAGACAAATAAGGTTAGCAGCAGATCTCTCCACAGAAACTTGGCATGCCAGCAGAAGTGACATGATAAATTCAATGTGCTGAATGGGAAAAATCTACAGCCAAGAATACTCTATCCAGCAAGGCTATATTCAGAGTAGAAGGAGAGATAAAGAATTTCCCAGACAAACAAAAACTAAAGGAGTTTGTGACCACTAAAACAGCTCTGCAAGAAATATTAAAGAGCACTGTTTGAGTGGGAAAGAAAGACCAAAAGTGACAAAGACTAGAAAGGAACAGAGAAAATCTCCAGAAAAAAATGACGAAACAAGTACCAACATGACACTAAATACGTATCTATCAATAATTACTCTGAATGTAAATGGAATAAAACCTCTAGTCTAAACACATAGGGTGCCAGAATGGATAAAAAAAAAACCAAGACCCATCTATATGCTGCCTACAAGAGATTCATTTTAGACCTAAAGACACATGCAAATTGAAGGGTGGGGATGGAGAAAAATTTACCATGCAATGGATGTCAAAAGAAAGCCAAAGCAGCAATATTTTAAACAGAACAACTAGATTTTAAGCCAAAGATTGTAACAAGAGATGAAGATGGGCACTACATCACAATAAAGGGGTCAATCCAACAAGAAGATCTAACAATTTTAAATATTTATGCCCCCAACTTGGGAGCACCCCATTATATAAAACACTTAATAAGAAACATAAAGGATCTCACCGATAATAATACAATACTCTAGGGGACTTAAACACGCTCACTTACATCAACGGACAGATCATCTAATCAACAAGGAAACAATGGCTTTGAATGACACACTGAACCAAATGGACTTAACAGATATATTCAGAACGTTCATTTTAAAGCAGCAGAATACACATTCTATTCAAGTGCACATGGGATAGTCTCCAGAATAGATCACATATTAGAGTCACGAATCACGCCTCAACAAACACAAAAAGACTGGGGTCATACCATGCATATTTTCTGACCACAGCACTATGAAACTTGAAATCAACCACAAAGAAGGAAAAAATTTGGAAAGACCACAGATACATGGAGGCCAAAGAAGATCTTATTAAGGAATGAATGGGTCAACCAAGAAAATAAAGAAGATATTTAAAAGAAAAAAAATACATGGAAACAAAAGTGAAAACATGGTGGTCCAAAACCTTTGAGATGCAGCAAAAGCAGTCCTTAGAGGAAAGTGTCTAGCAATACAGGCCTTCCTCAAGAATCAAGAAAAATCTCAAGTAAGTAAACTAACCTTATACCTAAAGGAGCTAGAAAAAGAACAAATTAAGCAAGAAAAAATGTTCAAAATCATTAGCCATCAGGGAAATTGAAATCAAAACCACACTGAGATACCACCTTATGCCAGTTAGAATGGCAAAAATTGACGAGGCAAGAAAAAACAATTGTTGGAGAGGATGTGGAGAAAGGGGATCCCTCTTACACTGTTGGTGAGAATGCAAGTTGGTACAGCCACTCTGGAAAACAGTGTGGAGGTCCTTTAAAATGTTAAAAATTGAGCTACCCTATGATCCAGCAATTGCACTACTGGGTATTTACCCCAAAGATACAGACTAGTGAAGAGAAGGGCCTTATGCACCCCAATATTCATAGCAGCATTGTCCACAATAGCTAAATCATGGAAGGAGCTGAGATGCCCTTCAACAGATGACTTGTAAGAAGATGTGGTCCATATATACGATGGAATATTACTCAGCCATCAAAAAGAACGATTTCTCAACATTTGCTGCAACATGGACAGGACTGGAGAAGATAATATTAAGCAAAATAAATCAAGCAGAGAAAGACAATTATCATGTGGTTTCACTCATTTATGGAACATAAGAAGTAGGAAGATCGGTAGGAGAAGAAAGGGAAGAAGAAAGGGGTGGTAAACAGAAGGCAGAATGAACCACGAGAGACTATGGACTCTGGGAAACAAACTGAGGGCTTCGGTGGGGGGGAGGGGATAGGCTGGTATTAAGGAGGGCATGTATTGCATGGTGCACTGGGTGTTATACGCAAGTAATGAATCATGGAACTTTACATAAAAAACTAGGGATGTACTGTATGGTGACTAACATTAATAAAAAACATTATTATTAAAAATAAATAAATAAAATCAGAAACCAGGAAAAAAAAAAGAACAAATTAAGCCTAAAGCCAACAGAAGAAGGAAAACAATAAAGAGCAGACATAAATGATATAGAAACAAATAAAAAATCCAGTAGAACAGATCAATGAAACCAGGAGCTGGTTCTTTGAAAAAATTAATAAAACTGATAATCCCCAAGCCAGGCTTATCAAAAAGAAAAGAAAAAGGACCCAAACCAATAAAATCACAAATGACAGAGGACACACAACAACCAACACCAGAGAAATGCAAACAAGCATTTTTGTACCTCTTAGAAATGCAAGGAAAACTTCCAAACTTAATCTATGAGGTCAAAATTACCCTCATTCCAAAACTAGGCACTCCACTGAAAAAGACAACTACAGGCCAATATTCCTGATGAACACGGATGGAAAAACTCTCAATAAAATACTAGGAAACTAAATCCAACAGTAAATTAAAAGAATCATTCACTACCATCAAATGAGACTTATTCCTGAGATGCAAGGCGGTTCAGTATTCATGAATCAATCAACATGATACACTGCATTAAAAAAAAAGGATAAAAACCATACGATCCTCTCAAGAGATGCAGAAAAATCATTTGACAAAGTACAATATTCATTCACGAAAAAAAAAAACCCTCAACAAAGTAGGGATAGAAAGAATGTACCTCAACATAATAAAGGCCTTATATGAAAAACTCAGAGCTAATATCATCCTCAATGGGGAAAAACTGAGAGCTTTTCCTCTATGGTCAGGAAAAAGACAGAGATGTCCACTCTCACCACTGTTAAGTAACATATTACTGGAAGTCCTAGCCTCAGCCATCAGACAACAAAAAGAAATAAAAGGCATCCAAATGAACAAGAAAGAAGCAAAACTTTCATTATTTGTAAAGGACATGGTACTCTAGGAGACCCAAAAGCCTCCACCAAAAAACTGCCAGAACTAATACAGAAATTTAGCAGAGTCACAGGATAAAAAAATTAATGTATAGAAATCTGGTGCATTTCTATATGCCAATAATAAAGCAGAAGAAAGAGAAATCAAAGAATCAATCCCATTTACAATTGCACCAAAAGCCCTCAGATACCTAGGCATAACCTAACCAAAGAGGTGAAAGATCTGTATTTTGAAAACTATTAGAACACTGATGAATGAAATTGAAGACAACACAAAGAAATGGAAAGACATTCATGCTCATGAATTGGAAGAATGAATACTGTTAAAATGCCTCTACTTCCTAAAGAAATCTACACATGCAATGAAATCCCTATCAAAATACCACCAGCATTTTTCACAGAGCTAGAGCAAACATCCCTACAGTTTGTATGAAACCACAAAAGGCCCCAAACAGTCAAAGTAATGTTGAAAAAGAAAAGCAAAGCTGGAAGCATCACAGTTCTGGATTTTAAGGTGTTTTACAAAGCTGTGATCATCAAGACAGTATGCTAGGGGCACAAAAACATACACAATGGAACTGAACAGAAAACCCAGAAATGGATCCACGACTATTTGGTCAACTAATCTTTAACAGAGGAATAAAAATATCCAATGGAAAAAAGATAGTCTCTTCAACAAATTGGCGTTGGGAAAACTGGACAGCTACATGCAGAAGAATGAAACTAGACCATTTCTTTACACCATACACAAAAATAAATTCAAAATGGATGTAAGGCCTAACTGTGAGACAGGAATCCATCAAAATCCTAGAGGAGAACACACACAGCAATCTCTTTGACCTCGGCCGTAGCAATTTCTTCCTAGATCCATCTCTAGAGGCAAGGAAAACAAAAGTAAGAATAAACTATTGGGACTTCAGCTGGATAAAAAGCTTTTGCACAGTGAAGGAAACAATCAACAAACTAAAAGGCAGCCTACAGACGGGAGGAGATGTTTGCAATGACATATAAAGTGTTAGTATCCAAAATGTATAAAGAACTTATGAACTCAACACCCAAAAAACAAATAATCCAGTTTAAAAATGGGCAGAAGACATGAATAGGCATTTTTTCCAAAGAATAAATACAGATGGCCAATAGACACATGAAAAGTTCCTCCACCTTACTCATCATTAGGGAAATACAAATCAAAACTACAATGAGATCTTCTCACACATGTCAGAATGTCTAAAATGAACAACATGGGAAGCAAGAGATGTTGGTTAGGATACAGAGAAAAGGAAACCCCGTCACACCTTTGGTGGGAATGCAAACTGGTGCAGCCACATTGGAAAACAATAAGAAGGTTCTTCAAAAAGCTAAAAAGAATGCTATCCTATGATCCAACTATTGCACTTAGGTATTTACCCAAAGGAGACAAAAATACTGATTCAAAGAAACACATGCACCCCGATGTTTATAAGCAGCATTATCAACAAGAGCCAAATTATGGAAAGAGCCCAAATGTCCACAAATTGATGAATGGATAAAGAGATGGGGTGTGTGTGTGTGTGTATCATGGAATATTACTCCATGAATATTAGCCATAAAATAGAATGAAATCTTACCATTTGCAATGATGAGGATGGAACTAGAATGTGTTACGCTAAGGTAAATAAGTCAGTCAAAGAAAGGCAAATACCATCTGATTTCACTCATGGGGAAATTTAAGAAACAAGACAGATGAACACAGGGGAGAAAAAGAGAGAGGCAAACCATGAAACAGGCTCTTAACTTTAGAGAGCAAACTGAGGGTTACTGGAGGGGATGTGGGGAAGGGGGATAGGTTAAATGGGTGATGGGGATTAAGGAGGGCACTTGTGATAAGCACTTGGTATTGTATGTAAGTGTTTAGTCACTAAATTCTACACCTAAAACTGATATTACACTGTATGTTAACGAGCTGAAATTTAAATAAACCTTGGAAATTAAAAAAAATAGTGAATAAGTTTATTTTTCTATATTTTTGAAATATTTTTATATGCTTTATCAAACTCTAATTGCTAAAAACTGACAATCTCCAAACAGCATAAACTGAATAACAGATGACTATTACTTTTTCATAGAAAGTGTGCTGTCTTATTTATAGAAGAGGTCAGATACTGCTCAAAGAGCCACAATGTAATGCCAGCCTGCTGTCAATGAAGGGTATTTAAAGAAGGTCAACATCAAGGAAGCTTTGCATCTTTTCTTAAGTCCTTGAAAAAAAAAAAAAAGCCAAAACTAGTGTTTTCTAATATATAATATGAGTATCACTGATGGCACAACATTTGGAATTTGGTACTGCAAAGGCATGTTTTTTAAAAAAAATTCAAATAATGTTAATTCATTTAAAGTATATTAGAAAATATCTACCTTCGTTTTTAATATTAAATTTTAAAGTAATCCATTTGAAGCAAAAATTAATTTTAAAGGCTAATTTAAAATTACATTAAAATTATTAGTTATTTTAGAGAGAACAAAGTGCATAAATTTGGCATGTGAATGAGTACAATTTGGGATATGATGGACTAGATAAGCCTTTATCCAGGACCGGACTGGATACTTTAAACTCTGCTTTAGGACTATTTAGGCTGCAAGTAGATCAATCTTGTTTCAGATTTAGAGATTAAAAAACTGCCTTTATGTTGCTATTTTTCAAACATGCACAGGAGTTTACATTTTAGTTGTTACAGGGCAATGCCAATTTTCTCACTTAATTCTTCTATTAAGTAAGTAATCTAAACGGTAAGAATATACCCTTAGCCTATCAAATTAAAACAATCTACCATTTTAGCACTTTTACTTTTTTTTATTTTACTCACGCAAAAAGTCTCTATTTTTATTTGGAGGAAAGCAAGAAGATCCTGGGAAGCAAGGAAAGTCCTCATATCCCTTAAGTGGATTCCAGTAGCAGACATCTACCACTATGCCATGAAATCCCTTCCCCATGTCTATCTTGTGCGCTTGGTGAGACTGCGTCCCTCCACCATTCAGAGCATCACTGGGGCGGGCACATGATCTACGCCTGGACAATTAGAGTACTCCTGCCCCCTCGCCCCTCAGATTATTTCAGGCATAGATCAGAGAAAGTTATTTAGCTTCTCTTGTTTCAGTGGCCTAACCATCTATCTCATTGAATTAACTTGAAAATGAAACGATCTTAGAAATTAAGTATTCAAAAATGCCCAGAAAAGCGCCTGAAATACTCCATAAGAACCCATAAATTATCTATTATTATTATATTAGACATGAATTGGTACAGTAATTATGTATGGTAAGATTTGAGTTTCAGCTACTAGCATTGCCTTGAGCTCAACTTAGAAACTTTCTTAGAACCCTGTATTCACAATTTCAAGAAAGTCAGTTAATTTTTCCTTATGTACTGATTTTATTTTTTCCTTATGTATTGATTTTAAAGTAATATACAGTTTTCTAGTCTTAAAACTAAGAAAAAGTCTTAACTAAAACAAACGCTTAATCAATTCCTTTATTTTGTAATATGATCCAACAATATTGTTTATGCTTCAGAATAATGAAGCTAATTTAAATATCAGGACATAGAGTAGTTTTTAAGTGTGTGTTTACGTATGTGTATAAATATAGATATGTATATACACACATACATATATATGATTCAGCATATAAAAATGCAGTGACTTCAACTGGTGCATAGTACAGCAAGAGAGACATACCATATTGTGCTCGACTAACCAATAGTGTACTAGTGATTTTTCACATGATCACAATGATAAAAAAAAAATTAGTGTATTTATCTATGGGTAAATACTTAATAACACAAAAGATGATAAACATTTCATGACTAGAGTGGTGAGATTTCAGGTTAATATTTTCCTTTCAAATTAATTTTACCTGGCTATACTTCTGTTAGGATTACTAAGTCAGAAGAAAAAGTATCAAGTTACAGTTATTCGCATTTTTCTAACACTATACCTCTACTCATGCCAACACATTGACTTAATATGCCTGCTCTTTTCCTCATCATTTCTCAAAATTCCATTCATCTTTAGGGCCTGCCTCAGATCCCACCTCTTAAATAAAGATCTGACTATCTCAACCTGGAGTGAATTCTCCTAGCTCTGAACTCCCCTGGATATTCTTGTCTGTACAATAGATTTAGAAATTAATCATACATTGTATGGAGACTGTGTAAACAGAGTCTGGACTTTGAAGTTGGACAGACTGCAGATGAATCCTGACTCTACTATAAAATAGCTACATGACTTTGGGCAAGTTACCTGTTCTGTAACAAACAAAGTAACTATCTGGGCCTTACCATGTGCCAGACATTATTTAATATTCTTTACATGTATTAACTTATTTAACCCATACAATGACCGCATAAAATAGATGGTGTTTTGAGTCCTTCTGCGTAAAGGCACTGACATACAATGCATATATCTTTCCCTATGTATCTTTAGCTCTTTCTCTTTTGCTCTTCAGTAAAATATACAAGGTCACACTATATGTTGCACAAACAGGATTCAAACTTCAGCACGTTGGCTTCAGAGTCCCTGTTCTTATACAGGATAGTATATTGCCCCTCAACTGTGCCAGCAATTCATGATAGTTACCAAATTCATATCCTTATTAAGTGGGTTAAATTAAATAACACATGCAAAGTGCTTGGCACATAGTATGTGTATAGCAAATGCTATTTGGCATCTCTATTGCCTTCTTCCCCATTTATTGCTGCCTCAAACTGCCATGTATATCTGTTCCCAAATTTTCCTGTGTTTATAGCTTGCCTCTGGAGATGCATCATACACTTCTGAGGCTCCTGTAATACCTGGCCCTTTGTTGAGCCTATTTCTAAGCAGAGTTTTCAAACCTCTTTTGAGATCTTCTCTCGTGTGCCATCAGTTGCACCTTTGCTCTGACTTCAATCTCCAGGAGTTCCTGCAAAATTTCTGTTTTACTCACTTCAGCACTGAAACTCCCTCTACCTACAATGCCCTTGCTGCTCTCCCGTGGCTAATGCCTACTCCTACACACTCAGGTCTTCCCAAAGCCATCCCTGAACACCCAGCTGGGAAAAGAGCCTCCTACCCGGGTTTCTAGAACATCCTCTGCATACTAGTGTTTACAGTATAGTAGACCACGTAAGCAAAGATTGTTTCAATGCTCTGTGGAAAAATCTGGAAGGCAGGGACGGGATTCAAGCCATCTTCATATTCCCAATACTTTGCATAATAACTGGAGCTGTAGGCATCCAATGGGGTGCTTATAAAATTTTCCTTATAACAGACATTTTAAAAAATTTATTGGTTCTAGAGGAAGTTTGGGCAAAGTACTCCTAGTAATACCAACTCTTCTTCCATGAATTACATCAACATTACAATTTTTCAAAGTTTGTTTGTACAGCAAAAAAATGGTCCTGTGGCCAAATGTATTTGAGAATGACTGTGTATTTTCACTCTCATTCTGGAAAATCACTTGCATTCTGATATTTATTGATTAAAATAATATGTATTGAGAATCTCCCACCAAATGTATAAAGGTGAGTAAGATAAAAAGTCTATTTTACCTTGTTCAAACTAATATATTCCAACATATTTTATCAGAATTCCTTAATATATACCAATATTCCAGACAACATATTATAGAAAATATTGCCCATTGTTACCTAGAACAATTTTTTTCATGTCTTAACCTAACTTTATTCAGAAGTCATACTTTTTTTTTAAATTTTTTAAGATTTTATTTATTTATTCGACAGAGACAGCCAGCGAGAGGGAACACAAGCAGGGGGAATGGGAGAGGAAGAAGCAGGCTCCTAGTGGAGGAGCCTGATGTGGGGCTTGATCCCATAACGCCAGGATCACGCCCTGAGCCGAAGGCAGACGCTTAACCTCTGTGCCACCCAGGTGCCCCCAGAAGTCATACTTCTGATTTTCATAAGAGAAAATGGTGATTCCGTAGTTAATGGTACATATTACTACTTAAATATTGTAACAATTTGTTAAAAATGTTTAAATTGAATTTGTAATTGATGTTAAGGCACTGGTAATAAAGTGAGGCAAAAGTATAATGTCACTGAAAAAGCCTACTACAAGTAGAAATAAAAGATTTGTAAAAACATTAATTTACTGATTTGCAGTTGTTCGATAAATACATGCTGGATTTATATAGTGTTTGGTTGAATCCATACTCCAGCCTTTGCTATAATACTGTAACCTGGTTTCTGCAACAGTCTAAAATATCTCTACCAGACTGGAATGGAAAATTAGAAAACAGAAAAGAAAAATCAGACATCACTTTTCTGTCACATGAACTTATTTCTTAGGGAGAAAAAAAAAGCTGCCCTAAATTATTTGGTCAATTGTCTTTTTTTTTTTTTTTTTGGTTTTCATTTTACTTTCATGGGTTTTTAGCCAAAAAAAAAAAAAAGTTTTTTCNGTGTTATCAGACTATTTGGCTTAATACATCCTATCTTTTAAACATCTGTTTCATATTGAAATTTTCTTCTTTGGTATTAGTGGCTTTTTATCAGTTGTCTCCATCTACTTCCATGAATATTTACATTCTCTCCAAAAGTAACACCAATTGATTTCATCTTCTCAGTGTGGGCATTGACTAAGATCTAATTTGAGGAGCTTTTCTGTATAGCCTTTTTTCTATATTTACTTCTGCATAACCAGAGATGAAATCAGTGCTTGGAATATCCCAGGTGCTCAAAAATATGTAGTAAATGAATGCATGAGATAAAGCTGAATAAACTATGACAGATGTAGATGGAATAAAGAAGAAAAGGGGGACAGCAAGGGGAATAAATGCTCCCATGAAGTGCTCCATGAGATACTGACATCACACAGGTTTATGCGATAAATTGCAGCTCTATTAATAGTAAATGGAACCCTAACCAGGTTAGAATTTATGTCCAAAATATTCATGTTAGCAAGAGGAACCATGTCTTTTTTTTTATTATTATTATTATTATTTATCGTTTTATTTCCAGTACCTTGAATAATGCCTGGAGACATAATATGTACACAATAAATATTTGCTAAGGTAATAAATGAAGCCGGAAAGTTAGACTGATTTATGAGTAAAAATATTATCAGCATCTTGCCCCCGGAATTCACCACCAGGGTGGTGTAGAAAAATATCCGTTAACACTCAGTTCATCAAACCACAATCACTGCTCAGGAAATATCTTTACTTTTAGCTTTTTCATGTCTACATTTTTTACCCTTATATGAATTTATTTATATTAACACTCCAATCATAACAGAGTTTCATAGGAGCACCAGGGTGACTCAGTCAGTTAAGCATCTGACTCTTGATTTCCGCTCAGGTCATGATCTTAGGGTTGTGAGTTCAAGCCCCGTGTTGGGCTCCACACTCAGTGGGGAGTCTGCTTGGGATTCTCTCTCTCCCTTTCCTTCTGCCCCTCCTCCCATACTCTCTCACTCTCTCTCAAATAAATAAATCTTTTAAAAAAGTAACAGAGTTTCAAAACCAATCCAAAGAATAAGTTAAATATATTTATCTTGAGGTCTAAATTTCCAGATGGCCACATGACACTGCTGCATACTGTGTTCAGCCATTCCCTAGGCATAATGTGATAGGCCAAAAATTTAATTTGTCATTGAGATGATATTTTAACGTTCCTTGAAAATAAGAATGCTGTCACATCTTACCATATATACTATTTCTAGTTTTTCATTATTCAGTTAGTTGATGTCTTATTAATATTTAATTAACAAATTATGGAATATGAGGGTTCATGGAGACCTTGAAAGTCATTCTTTCCAGGGTGTCTTTAAAGTTAAAATTTTTTTCCATCTTGAATCAACTTTAAAAGATGGCAACACCACTGTTTAGCATCTCTTGACCCTTTCTGCCATGGTGGGCTCCTCCTTCTTTCTCCTAACTCCTTATTAGCTAAGAGTCGAGCCCAAATCCCTTCCTCATTTTTCCTAATGAAAAGTCACACATTGTCTCATTTCCTAGAATGCCAACTCTCTGAAATAGGAGAATGGTGAAGCCCAGTTTTCTAAAATGGTTCTGTCTTTATCAATCTTCAAGTGCAACCAAGATACTGTTGTATTGATGTTTTGTGTATAATAATACTTGACTGGCCTACACCAAAGCAAAGAAATGAACAAATACATAGATTATATAATTCTACCAAATAACTGAATGTTTTGAATAGTTTTCTCCTCTTTCGAATTTTTTCATGATTGAACAATATATTATTCCTCCCATACAGTGAGATTAAGACTCAGAAGACTGAACTGGAATGGACAATAAGGGTTAATAGATGAGAAATTTGAAGGTCACATTACGTAGTTGCATATCAGGACTTTTGTCAAAATTCAACATTGATTTTTGCCAATAATGACTAGGATGGAAAGAAATCAAAAGTTCATTCATGAGGATTCTAAAGTCAGTTGTCTAAAGCTTAAAAAAAATGATCTTAAATCCAATCAAAATAAAATTAGATTAGCATATTATAATGTTGAGATAATTGAACCAAATATGCAGGTGTCTTGTCTGTCCATCTGAAAATTTGAAATTTCAGACAAATTTACCTGACACATTTTTATGTTCAGCTATAAAACTACAAATTGTGTTTAGAATGTTAACATCAACAATTGCCTAAGTTAAAAAAAGCCTTCTTTCTAGTGTCTTGTCTAGCCTTCTAAAAGTTCCTAGATGGGTAATAAAAATCTCTATTAATACTTTTATAATGAGCTCTCACTGTAAGAAAAAATATGTAGCATTTTAAAGCTAGCTGTCATGTAATGTACAAATAGTGAATACATTTGTTATTCATTACCTGATACTTTATAGTTATGAATTTTTCATATCCCTGTAGTGTCATCTTACCCCAGCTGCCCTGGCAGACATCCTGGTTCAAATCAGGGCCAGCCAAACATAAATAAATAAATTAAGTTGAACAGGTAGCTCTTGGAGGTCCTTTTCCATGATATAGAGAAAAATCTTCCATTTTGTGTTCAGAAAGGCTGTAGTCAGGTAGATATTTTTATGATGGATAGTTGGTTAATGTTAATAAGTTATTCAAATTTACTTATATTTTAAAACAGTTGTTGGATTCTAGAAAGTTCAGATTGTCCATAGAACTAAATCATTTTCATACAGCAATAGAAGCGAACAAGTCCTTAGCTATCCATTCTGCTTGTACATTGAGAGATTTACCTTCTGAATTCTAGAAGTCATGGTTTTATTGCCTTAAGAAATACATTAAAATATATTTCATAGAATTCTCTCATTGTCATTTACTTGGCAAAATATTCCTATCATAGTATCTCATTAATATTTTAAATATCCTTTTCTAAAAGATAGGCAGATTTAGAGGCATACCTTAAATTAGGATGTCCTAAATTAGCAAATGAAGTATCCTGTGTAATAAGTTGGTTCTGTTTGCACTCTTGTTTTCACCATGACACCAAGACAAATAATATCACTTGCAAGATACACTCAATCAATGTTCTGTACAATTCCCAAGGATTTATTGTAACTTGATCATGTATTTTCTTGTTCAAGAATAAGATATCATAACGTAAGAATAGGGATAGCTTTATTTTTTAAGACTTATTTATTTATTTGAAAGAGAGAGAAAGAGAGTGAGAGCGAGAGTAGGAGGAGAGGCAGAGAAAGAGGGAGACAAGCAGACTCCGGGTTGAGCAGGGAGCCAACAATGAGGGGCTCAATCCCAGGACCCTGAGATCATGACCTGAGCTGAAACTAAGAGTCAGATGCTTAACTGATTGAGCCACCCAGATGTCCTAAGATTAAAAAAAAAAAAAAAAAAAAAAAAAAAAAAAAAAACCCTTNAAGCTTTTCTCTTTTTATGTCAAATAATCACTGACAAATTTTCATATTCTGGTTTTTGTTAATAGCAAACAACATGGGACTGCTCATCTCACATGGGATTTTGCCCCATGCCTCTCTAACTGTTTAATGTCATGTAGCTGTGTTTGAAGGTAACTGGATTTTTGGAACTAAAATAACTTGTTCTGATATTTTAATCAAAATGGCTTCAGTGTTAAACTAGTGTTGGTGCTGAAGTCCCACCGGCTCCTGTGCAGAAATGGGCCTGAAGCCTGTTCTATTAAAGATGATCCAAAGAAGTTTCTTATCTCAACAATTAAATCAGAATCATACAGGCTTTCTCACATTTTAATAACTTCCAGATGGTGGATGAACTAAAATAAAACTATGATTTCAACAAAAGTTGGGGAAAATATTAGCATAGTACAAAAGACTAAGAACACTAAGGAAGTTATTTTCAAACTAGTTTTTCCTTGCTTTAAAAAATGCCACTGGCAAGAATAATGATGCTTCCATAATGTTACTAGAGTGCTATATTTGTAAAGCAGCATGTAAGCCTCATAAAAGGGTAATGAGTTCCTTAAGTGATAGTAAAATAAGCTTTCATGTAGAGAGATGCTGAGGTGCTACTGTTCACGGCCAGCAGTGGAGTTGCATTACCTATTCTGTATTGCAATTTTCACTAACAGAACAAAAAGGAATTACAGTAATGGTCACATTTTCCTTCCACCGACATAAAAAAGGACTCTAGTGGAGTTCAACTAAGTAGAGAAAATGATAAAATCTTATATAAAATTTATACTTATTTGGCCATTCTTCTTTATATAAGCATGTTGTTTGAATAGAGTAGGAGTAAATTTCTCTAGCTGATCAGAGAATTACCCCCAGATATCTCTTTTCAGTTGATTTGGTCTGCTGCATTTATCAATTATTGCAGCCTCATAAAATATGTATGGGTTCCTTGACATTCGTATTAACACTTTTCTTCTCCCTTCCATGTTTACATGTAAAATAGTCAAAAGAAGGACTCACTGAGTATTGAAGTAATTTTTTTAATTGAAAAATGTATCAAAAACTTTAAAAGCCCTTCAATTTACCTATTCCTTACAGGAGAAAAAATTTTTTTCTGTATCACATAATTGAAATTTCCCAAGAATGGAAATTCCACATTGAATTCTACTGGCTAATTGCCTATAAAATCAAGACAACTATTCCAACTCTTTCACCATTCTTAATTGGGTGGATTTCTTGCTCTTTAACAGCAAGAGGAAACAGATGCTTCCAGAATTCAGAAACTTCCAGTTAGTGGCAGGTACATGAAATATCTTACTATTTTGTCATATTAAGTTTGGAAAGGCAACATGTAGAGTGAGGGAAGAGATTATATCTAAAAGCTTATGCGCATGGTTCTAAAGGATTCAAATGGAAATTATGACTTCTGAAGCAGACATTTAAACACAAATGCCTTTGAATGACAGACTGCAGATAAATATAGATGACTGTGATGAGGGAAAGCTCTCATTTTGATGTCTAAAGGATACATTTCCCCCCCCAAAAAAAGCACAATCCAAAAGCTAGAGGACAGAACTTTCTATGGTTTCACAAAAAGCTGAGCCCATTAGCACCAAATTATTCAAGTGCTTTCCTCCAAATATATAAACATTTGCATGAGTGAAATCAAGACAAATAAAAATGCCAAAATGCTAAATTCTGTTTTCACTGGATGGAGTAAATGCCTATTTCTACTATTTAAATTATACTTTATTAATAGAAGAGCTAAACGAGAAAACTGGCATTGCTCTGCAGTCACTAACATGTACAACACTGTGCATGTTGGAAAAATAGGAACATCAAGGTAGCTTTTTTGAATTCTCAAGACTCAAAGAGTTGTTTGATTGGGGTATCTGCTCAGCCTGAGAGCAAACTAGTTCCGCAAGGAATGTACACTGAATGGCTATTTCCTTTACAGGAGAGGGTCAGAATAAGACACCTATGCTGAGTTCTTTCTCAAAAGTCTGGATTTTAAAAAACTGAAGAAGAAAACTGTTTTTGGATGCAATCATGATTCTTTGTGATATTCAAAACAAATTTTAACATCTCCTATCAAAAAGCAAGTTATAAGCCAATAATTCCCTAACAAATCATAATTTTTAAACACACAGACAACCAATGGCAACAAATATGAACACCAAGTTCAAAATACAAAATTTTAAAAACAAAAAAATTGAAACAAAACATTCTGGAACGAACAAAACACATTTTAAAAATGGAATTAAGTCAAAAGTAGATATTAAGGTTGTAAAAATAATGCAGTAAGGAATGGTTTACCTTTAGGACAAAATGACTGAATTAATATTTCAGCAATTACCCTCACAAAATAGCAAATATGATGAGGACCTTGTCTCTCATTTTACTGTTATTCGTTTACTTATTTAATAGTAATTTATAAATTGATTATTTAGGCAAGCATATATGAAAAGTAACACACAATGCATGTGTTGGTAAAATATTTTAGAGTATTTGACAGTGTTTCTTCCTGTGATTTTTATTACCTTAATTCCTCTCCATAGAAGCAGCCTCCTTTTATCTTCACATATTTGTTGTCTGAGTGTGATTTATGAAATTTTAAGATGTCGCCATGATCTTTAACCACTGGTTTTGATCTTGTAATTATATTATGTGGCAAAGGAATTTTGTAAATTATACTAAGGTTCCTAGTTAGTTGCCCTTCATATAGGGAGATTATCAGAATGTGCCTAACCTAATCATACATGCTGTTTAAAAGAACATAGTTTTTTCCAACTGGCAGAAAAGAGAAAATCAGACATTGGAAACTGGAGGTGAAATTCAGGTACTGTTGCCGGTTGGGAAATGGAAGAGCATGCGGAAAGAATTTGAGAGAGGTCCCTAGAAACAGAGCAACCTTGAGTTGCCAACCAGCAGGGAAACGGGACCTTAATCCTATAGCTGTGAAAAACTGGATTCTTCAACAAGAAGGAGCTTGGAAGAATTTTTTTTTTTCCCAGAGCCTCCAAATAAAAGCCCATGTGGGCTCACACCTTGATTTTGACCTTGTGAGAACCTAAACTGAGAACCCATGGAGTCCACCTGGACTCTTAATCTACAGAACCATAAGCAAGTACATGAGCATTGTTAAGCTATTAAATTTGTGTTAATTTGTTACACTCTAATAAAGAAAAACGTAACAACAGCAATAAAAATTAATACATGGAGATGAAGGTGTTAGAGTAAGCCAAGAAAATAATTTTCTGTTTGGAAACTGCAGGCCCAGAGGATGCATAAACCATAATAAGTACAGGATGAGTCAGATGTGGTCTTCCAAGCTCCCAGGCCTTCCAGAATGAGGAAATCTGATCTAGTTTCTCATGAGCATGGAAGGGATGATTTCCAGGGATAATGGTAACAATCAATACCACATTCAAGACCTTAGATGGTATTGGATTTTTGAGAAGGAGATCTGTCAGCTTTCCCTTCTTTAAGATTTGGCTAAAATTGGGAACTTAACAATCATATACACCTGAGCCACAGAAAGATTGGTATTATCTTTCCTAGAAACAGCCCAGGAAGGAGACAGTCAGCATTAAAAACGGTAAATAAATAGTAAATCATGGTAAATAAATTATAACTTAGTATTTGTTGAGTGTTCATTATATGGCAGGCATGGATATAAAATACTTTCATTAATTATTCAACTTAAACACAGTAAGATGTCCCCTATTTTACAAATGAAAAACTAAAGTACAGAGTATTTATATACTTTCCCAAGTCCCCACAGCAAACAGCTACAGGACCAAGGTTTCTAACTCTTTGGTCTGTGCCTTTAACCACTAACCTACAGCTTTAAGATACGAGGAAAAAACCAACCAAATGAAAAAATATTTTCATGATGGTTTTAGGCAAAACCAGAGTCACACACCTGTTGCACCTATTCCAGTACAAAGAGCTCTCAACGGCATGATGGCAACACAGCAATTCCTCTGTGCCCAATTATGCACCTAGTGTAGGATCACAGCTGGAGGGCCCCACCATTTTTCCAATACACAGTGGAATCCACAGATTGATAAAATTGAGAACTGGACCTAAAGATATTTTAAAATCAGGGAAAAGGACAAGAAAGCCCCAGTGAATATTGTCAACACTGGGACCAAACTCTGCCCCTATTCCTACCCCACCAACATAAAATAGATCTTTGAAATAGACATCTCAAAATAATGTCATATGTTGATATTGAGATACAATGGTTCTTTTACAAATAATAGGATTTTGCCCATTCTTCTCATTAGGCACTTTGCACAATCAGAGATTTTATATCTTACTTTGCATTTATTATAGATTAAATTTCTGAAGAAAAGTTTTAGGGATTCAAAAATGATAAATTTTACATTGTCTATTATTTCAATTACATAGCCATGGATGAATTAATGAGTATCATCTGATCTTGTAGCATAGGATCAATAATCTGGAAAAGCTTAAATAATTATTCAAAGTTTTTCAGAATTGCTTGGGTACATAATTAAAATTTTAATCTTGCATGCTTCATTTATGAGTCTTAGATCTGCATATGCATTTGAAATTTTACATAATATGTGCATATATTTATATTTATTTTCCTTATTATCAATCTTATTTTTGCATATCTGTTAGCAAAAAACAGCCAAAACACAATTCAAAAGAACAAGTATTTTCTGAGGAGACCAAATAGGAAGTGTGCATTACATTCATACTCCTTTTTTAAAAGAGCAGTTAAGAATGAGATCATGTATTATCTCCATTTAATGATAAATGATGCCAGAATGTTTCTTACATTTAGTTTTAAAGTGAAACCTAGAAATTGTGGTTAGATCTAAACTTAGCTGTGTCTCTTCAGATTCATCACTTGGTACCATATGCTATGTTTCTGATCACAATTCTCATAATCTGTGGAGTGGCTACAGATGTCGGCTTTTAAATAAAAAGAGTGATCATTTTGCTAAAGGATGGACATGGGCCACTTTTCTAATTTTAAGTTGAAAAATTTGCTCCTTTTTTTTTTAATTTATAAAATATTTTCTATACCTGACTATTCTAAGTAATACTTTTCAAAAATCCATCCCTACATTATACTTTAAAATTTTATTCAGTAGTTACTTTCATATTGAGATATTAAAAAAATTTTTTTGAGTTTAAGTAAATTTATAATTTCCTCTTTCCCGACCACAATTAGATACTGATGAAATCAAACATTTTCACTGCTTACTCTCAATTATGTAAATCTGACAGCAAATTGAAAACGTAGATTTTATGTTTTACATTAATTCCAGGCATTTTATATTAATTCCAGGCATTCCTAGAAATTTAATTCCACGTGTTTGGAATTATTATTGAATGATTTGATGATTGTTATTGAATAATTTATCCCACTTATGGATCAAGGAGCTAAGGCTCAGAGATGTAGAGTTGGGTCACAGCACAGCAAATGACAGATACAGACCTGAATGCAGGAAATCTGATCCACTCAATTAAATGAAAGAAGTTTTGTCAGGATTTTTAGAAAGTGTTAACTCACATAGGCATATTTTTTATTTCCAAACACTTCCAAACATTTTTTTATTTTTCAAACACTTTGTTTTCCTACATTTAACCACTTCCTTGAAGTTTATCAGACATGAAGTGATGCTCTGTGTTTGAGAACAACCCTGCCGTGTACACACCTATGTGTATACGTAGAAGAATCTGGTGAATCTTTCCAAAGCGTAACATCCAGAGGGCATAATCCATGAATCCATTTATAAAGGCTTAGGGAAAGTAAATGATAGACTTTTTTGTAAATATTTCTGAATGCTGCCCTATTTCTAAATATTTTGATTTTGCCTAATTTTATTGGAGTTCTGTAGTAGTCATTTATTAATTATTGATTTAAGATCTCCTTGTTGATATCTTTACTGTAAATTTTTCCTTAGGAATGTATTTCCTTCTGGCAATTTCCAATTCACATTTTTTAAACGGTGCATAAATAGGTAAAAATTGATTCCAGAGGGAATGTATTACCTGGCTTAGGACACATCTGATAACCAATTCCATGATACCACTAGGTGGTATTAAAATTTTGTGGTTTCTCTCCTGTACTATTGATATTCTTTGACAATTACTTAAAACTACTACATAGCTAGACATATCAATCACTTAGCATGCATGTAGGCTGTCTGGGAGTTCACACAATTCTTATTAAATAAAATACCATTGATAGAGGAAACTGCTGAATTCACTGAATGTATGGGGCTTAAGTGTTTTGTTGTTCATTAATTTATTCATTCAAACCTAAAAAAGATGTTTCATTAAAAAAAAAAAAACAAACCTAATAATGGGATATTGGCAATGTACCAGGGTTTCTATTCTGCAAGAGTCATGCTGTTACTTATATAAAAGAACTCTTGGCATGGAGATCATTATTAGCATGACTACATCATTATGATAATAATAGAACTGCCAATAATGCTTTTGGAAGTTCTGATTACTTATTTATTGCTCACTTACCTTTCTTCTTTACTTCTATAAAAAAATCAAAGGCATGTGATTTGCAAATTTGTGATAATCTTATTAATGTATCAGCTAATAAATTAGGACCACATTCATTGTGGGATTTCTTTTCTACTACAGAGTTATTTTATTTAGCTGGTTAGATAGCAGTTTGGAAAATGCAGTAAACTTTCCTTAATTGTACTATTATACAATCTGTGAGGTTTATTGATAAAGTGAAAGGCCATTAAACTCTAAACTAACTTACTGTTATTTGTTACCTGTGAGATTTAGTTTTAGAATCTTCCTTACAAGGCCTTCCATTTTATCAAGACAATAATTATTATAATGATATAAATCATATTTTTTATATTTAAAACATACAAATATATAAAGGTATCCAACCCTGCATTAATAATATATTATGGCAAAATTAGACATGTCCCAGAAATGTAAAAGTGGTTTAACATTAAGAAATATATCAATGTGATTTTTTCATATTTAAAATAAAGATATTATGGAGAAAACATATTCAAAAAAATTCAATATCCATTCATGTTAAAATTTTTAGTAAACTAATTCAACATAAAACTTTCTTAAATTCTTAAAATTTATAAGTCTAGGTATAATTTATACTGGTGCTATCTCTTCAAAATTAGAATCTAGAAAAAGAAACCCATTGCTACAGCTTCAACTTGATATTGAATGAACAAGTTCTCATGTGTAAAGACTGGAAAGTTAGAAATATATTTCCACATTTGGAAGTGACATGAGTGAAATAAACAAATCCTGAAAAATTACCAGGGATTTCAGCAGTAATGCTGGACACAAAATCTATACATAAAATGCTTTGTATTATTATACACCAGTAACAGAAAACAGCAATCAGCAATAATACTAACAAAAACAAATATTTTGAAGGTAAATAATATGTTTGAGAATAAAAATTCCATGACAAAATCAACTTCCCCTAGTCTGTTATCATTGTAATTCTAAACAAAATCTCATAGACCACCACAACGTGATTTTAAAAAAAAGGTGGGGGGCAAGAACACCAAGATAAGTTTAAAGAACAAAGTGGGGATACTGGATTCCTAACTATGAGCTATAGTAATTCATATTATTTCTTACATATTATACACATAAATTTTATATAATTATATAATTAATATTGATAGTTAATATTAATTACTATTTTTAGTAATTAAACAATGGAATGCAATCAAACCAACGGAATGTAATCAAGAACCTAGAGATTGACCTATATAACATGGAAATCACATTTATGAAAAATGTTGCAACGTTGCATTATGTATTGGTGGCAAACACTTAGTATTTTTGTTTCCATAATTATAAGTAAAAAGATTCTAACTTAGTATTGCCCTGATCTCAATGTACCAGAGATATTTAAAATTAAAATTTCCCTTTTTTTTTGTTTAAAAGAAAATAAATAGATAAGAGTTACTGTTTTGGGGGCTTTTTTTTTTTTTTAAAGTCTTCAATATTTGGTAACAACTGAATAGAACTCAAGGGCTTTGTTTATGAAAGTAGTCACGAATTATTAAATACTGATTTTATTTGATCAATAACTATAGGTACATTTGGGAATTTTATTTCTTCTATGCAAAAAAAGCTAAATTTTGTTCTAGGAAAATTATATTAATCTAAATTCTTCTCTTTTTGGAATAAATGTCTAAAATGTTCTATTTTTCTCAATCTGTGCTTATATCACATTTGCCATTAATAATAACATTTGTGTCTACTCTATAGACAATCCTATTTTTTTCAATGATTTTTCTATTTCATTCATTTTTTTTTTTATAAAGAATTAGTTTTTTGCTTTATGGTTCCTTTCCAACATATATTTCCTATTTCTATCCTTAAATTTTGCTCTTTTTTCTCTATCAAAATCTCCACTGTATATCATTTGGGCTTATTCTCTCATAATTATTTTTATTTCTTAGTAACTTTTCCTAGCTTTATTCTTCTCTAATATAATTATTTAAGGCTATTGATTTTCCTTGAAACACCACTTAAGTTTCATTCTGTATGTTTTTATTTACTGTGATTATACCATTTTTTGCTACTATATTCCATGAAAATGTATTTTTTTGCTATGTTAAGTTTAGAGGTATGTATTTACAAATATATGGAGTGCTTGGAGGTTTTTTTTTTTTTAATATTGAATACTAAGGTAATTTATACTGCAGTCACAGGGAGCTGTCTGTTTGATATGGATTATTTGGCTTTTACTGATTCTCACTGTATGCAATAGCATGTAATCAAAATACAGCAATATTCTAAGTGCACTTGAAGTTAATGGATATCTTAATTAGGGTGTTATTCAGATATTCTAAGTCCCATCCAAATATTGATTTCTTGATCTACAGGTACTGAGAAAATAATTTAAATCCTCCAATCTGATGGTGAATCTGTATCTGTGCAATTATCTTAATTTTTTCTGTATATTGACATTATTTGGTATATGCATTTTGTGATGCTCTGTCTCTCAGAGGTATTGTGCCTTTAATCATTAATTAAGAAGGCTTAACATGGTTTTCTCTTCTTGAAGTACATTTTTTTTCAATACTAATTGAAAATTTTCTTTAGGTGAGTATTTGCTTGGTGTTGTTCTCTCTTATTTCCAAACTTTCTGTTTTTTAACTTTCTTGATAGGTTTCTATAAAAAGCAGGTAAGTTGAATTTGGAACACGACAGGGATGTCTACTCTCACCACTGTTGTTAACGTACTACTAGAAGTCTTAGCCTCAGCAATCAGACAGCAAAAAGAAATAAAAGGCATCCAAATTAGCAAGGAAGATGTCAAACTTTCACTCTCCAGATATGACATGATACTTTATTTAGAAAACCCAAAAGACCACCACAAAATTGCTAAAGTCACAGGGTATAAAATTAACATGCAGAAATCTTGTGCATTTCTATACCCCAATAATGAAATAGCAAAAAGAGAACTTAAGGAATTGATCCCATTTAAAATTGCACCAAAACCCTAAGATACCTAGGAATAACCTAACGAAAAAGGTGAAAGATTGGTACTCTGAAAACTAGAACACTGAGGAAAGAAGTTGAAGAAGACACAAAGAAATGGAAAGACATTCCATGCTTATGGGAATGGAATAACAAATATTGTTAAAATGTCCACACTACCCAAAGCAATGTACACATTTAATGCAATCCCTATCAAAATACCACCAGCATTTCTCACAGAGCTAGAACAATCAATCCTAAAATCTGTATGGAACCACAGAAGACCCCAAATAGCCAAAATAATGTTGAAAAAGAAAAGCAAAGCAGGAGGCATCACAATTCCAGACTTTAGGCTGTATTACAAAGCTGTAATCATTAAGACAGTATGGTACTGGCACAAAAACAGACGCATAGATCAATGGAACGAAACAGAAAACCCAGAATTGGACCCACAACTTCAAGGTCAACTCATCTTTGACAAAGCAGGAAAGAAAATCCAATGGATTAAAGACAGTCTCTTCAACAAATGGTGGTGGGCAAACTAGACAGTGACATGCAGAATGAAACTGGACCACTTTCTTACACCATATACAAAAATAAGTTCAAAATGAATGAGACTTAAGAGTGAGATAAGAAACCATCAAAATCCCCAGAGGAGAACACAGACAGCAACCTCTTTGACCTCAACCATATCAACTTCTTAACTTGATACATCTCCCGAGGGAAGAGCAAAATGAACTATTGGGACTTCATCAAGATAAAAAGCTTCTGCACATTGAAGGAAACAATCAACAAACAACAAAACTAAACAAAACTAAAAGGCAGCCTATGGAATGGGAGAAGATGTTTGCAAATGATATATCTACTAAAGTGTTAGAATCCAAAATGTATAAAGAACTTACAAAACTCAACACCCAAAAAACAAATAATCCAGTTAAGAAGTGGGCAGAAGACATGAACAGACATTTCTCCGAAGAAGACATACAAATGGCCAACAGACACATGAAAAGATCCTCAACATGACTCATCATCAGGGAAATGCAAATCAAAACCATGAGGATATATCACCTCACACCTATCAGAATGGCTGAAATTAATGACTCAGGAAACAACAGATGTTGGAGAGGATGTGGAGAATAGAGAACGTTCTCACACTTCTGGTGGGAATGCAAACTGGTGCAGCCACTCTGCAAAGCAGTATGGAGGTTCCTCAAAAAGTTAAAAATAGAATTACCTTATGACCCAGGAATTACACTACTAGGTATTTACCCAAAGGATACGAAAATATACAGTCAAGGGGGTACATGCACCCTGATGTTTAGAGCAGCATTATCAACAACAATCAAACTATGGAAAGAGCCCACAATTGATGAATGGATAAAGAAGATGTGGTATTAATATACAATAGAATATTACCAGGCCATCAAAAAGAATGAAATGTTGCTATTTGCAATGACATGGATGGAACTAGAGTGTATTATGCTAAGTGAGATAAGTCAGAGAAAAACACTTATGATTTCACTCATGTGGAATTTAAGAAAGAAAACAGATGAACATAGGGGAAGGGAAGGAAAAATAAAATAAAATCAGAGGGGAAGGCAAGCCATGAGAGATTTAAATATAGAGAACAAACTGAGGGCTGCTGGAGGGGAAGTAGGTAGGAGGAATGGGCTAATTAGGCGATGGGCATTAAGCAGGTCTTATTGTGATGAGCACTGGGTGTTACACGTAAGTGATCAATCACTGAATTCTACTCCTAAAACCAATACTACAGTATATGTTAACTAACTTGAATTTAAATAAAATCTTGGAAGAAAAAAATAGAGGAAAAAAAAAAGAAGCAGATAAGTTGCTTTTTCCAAGTTTTTCAATCTGGGATATATAATTAGAAATTTTATATTGCATCATTATGATTCCTAATAGATTTTTAAAACCATCTAATTTCAATCTGGTTATATTTCATGATTTTTCCATAGTTTTTTCTTTCTTTTTTTTCCTTTTTTTTTTTTTTTAGGTCTTTTGAGTTCATTTGCTTTAAAAAAAAAAAATTAGTGATTTTTTTTTTTAAGTAATCTCTGCACCCAACATGGGGCACAAACATACAACCCCAAGAACAAGAATCTCGTGTTCTACTGACTGAGCCAGCTGGGAGCCCACGAGTTCATTTGTTTTTAACCTATTAATTCCCTATATTGTTCTAGTAGTTAATTACTCTATTTTGTCCTTTTGTGTGGTTACTGCTAACATTTTTAAACGCCTACTATAAAAGTTAAAATTCACCAATATCTCTACATTTTCTACTCAAAGAATACATGGGACTTACAATAGTTATTTTTGGCCACTCTTTTACTTTATTATAGTTCTACATTTATGACTATATCCTCTAAAACTTATTTTTGCTCTATTATAAAGTTAAAACATATAACTTTTGCCATACATTTACTAACTTATTGTTTCTTTCTTCTTGCATTACAGATACCATTTAGGAGATCATTTCCTTCTGCTTGCAGTTTATCTTAGAAATTCCTTTAATTAGGACTTGCTTATCAACTTTTTGGTTCAGTTTGCTTGAAAAAATATCTGTATTTCCCTATTGGTGAAAGGCAATTTGGCTGGGTGTAAAAATCCAGATGGCCAATCATTACCCCTCTGATTTCTGAAGTTATCTGTTGTTTTGTCTATTGGCTTCTATTGTTGTTGAAGCTAAGTAGGTTATCAGGGGCTTTTTTTTTTTTTTTTTTTTTTTNTTTTTTTTTTTTTAGCAATTTGTATTTTTATTGCTACCTAGAGTTTCAAGTTACAGTGTTTTACTGTTCTGTGAAGAAATATTTATTACTTCATATTCGTCCTGGTTTTGGGATCTTAAAAACTTCCTGAACCTAAAAAATTATGACTATCACAGGTTCTGGAAAATTATCAGTCATTATTCTATTTTCTTCCTATATAAAACTGCATACATATGTCTCATTTCATTCTACTCTCCATGTATTTTAACTTCTAAAACTTTCCTTTTTTATCCTCTTCAAATTATGTTCTGGGTAATTTCTTCACATCTATCCTCGATATCACTAACTCTCTCTTCTGTTATGTCTAGATGTCCAATATGTATACTGATTTTTAAATATTTTGATTTTATTTCTACACACCTTGTTAGTTTTTTCAAACATACTGCAGTTTTTTTATTGTTGTTTCTCAAATTTTGTAATATTTTAAACTTCTTAAATTCCTCAGGAACTTATTTTGCCTTTTTTGATTATTCTATTAACTGAAACTTTTTGAATTCTAAATTTTTTTTAATTGTGTCTTCCCATGACAAACTATTTCTTTGATATTTGCATTTAAACTCCTGTTTGATGTAGCATTATCTTTGGGAATTTTGAGAATTCCAATTTGAGGAGTCGTTTCGGAGACTCATGAATACCCAACAAGATCATTTTATGTTAATTTCACATATTGAGGTTTAGAGATCAAGTTGTTAATATAAGCTACATCTTCAAACCTATAATTAGAATTTCTTAGACAAATTTTTTTCTCCCCAATCCCCCACACACAGGAATTCAGCTTTTGCTAGTGGAGGAACTTTTTTCTTGTCCACTCTTATAGTAAGATACAGCTTTTTCAATCTCCCTATTCATCTTGCTGGAACTCTAAGTGATAGGTCTTACACTCTTTGGCTATTAAAGGCAAATATCGTATTTACTGTGACTAGAAAATGCCTACCAGGCATCTGCAGCTTCAGCTTGAACTTACAATATAGATTCTATTAGATTCTTAGCCCTATTTGAGAACCCTTACAAATTGTTTTAATTGCTTGAGAGCTTTATTAGGTTATCCCATTTTTCTTACTTATCCAGATGTGTTCTACCATTAAAACACTTACAGGAACATTTTGGCATTACTTAACACATCTATTTGTTCTATTTGTCAGATGCAAGCCATTGTTCTTTTAAGAGCTAATATCTATCTTCCAAAATGATATCAGGCCATAATTTTAATTATTATGTCAATTTTCTTTTTTTTCCCCTAGATTGTGGTTTACTAATATATATGTAACTATCTCAATGACTACAAACTATTTTAATTGCTTTAAAATATTTATTTTCCTAACACATAAATACTATGAATGCAATTTATTTTAGCTAATAAAAAACTAAGGCACAAATATTAAAACAATTTGGATATGATCATACACTTTCTAAGCAGCAGAGACAGTACTGAAACACAGGCACTCTAGCTTGAGAGTCATTATTTCCAGATTTTAGATTCTATTTCCTAACAGATTTTCTACTCTGGTGATACTAATACATGTCATTTTTATTTTTCTTAGGAAATTATTCATCTTATCTGGAGTCTTAAATTTATGACTAAAACATCTTTCATAGTATTCTTACCTAATTTTCAGATCTTCTTCACTCTGTACTGTATTTATCACCTAAAATTAATTTTGGGTTTTTTTCTCTATTTTCCCATCACACTTGCAAGAGATCTTTTGACAATTTTACGGTTTCCTTTTAAATGTTGGCTTTTACATTTTAATAATTATATTTTCTGCTTTATAATTTAACATTTTGTGCTTGTATTTTTATTATGTTTATTCTGTTCTTTTCCAGCACTTAAACAGAATATTTTTTGTTAATGGTTAGAAAAATTGGTAATCAAAAGCATGCAACATCAATGAAGCTCCTGTTCATAAATTTTTCAGGATCGGAGACTTAGGGTACGTCAAAATCATTCATATAAGTCACTTGAGTAATTGGATAGAAACATCATCATAGCTAAGATTTTTAAGCCACTAGTAATTCTTGACTTTAACATACTTTTCTCAGTATCAACCTACAAAATGGACTTTGTGATAATAATGACTTTATTCTCTACTGGTTTTTTATTATAACTTCTGCTCAAATCTTTTTTTTTTTCCAAGTTAATGGAAACAAGTTTTTATTAAGTAACTTTTAATATCAGAAAAATAAAACTCTCATAATTCTCTTTACAGGAAATATATGATATCAGTGTCTTGGCCATCTTAAGTTAAAGGCCCTTTATCATAAAATATACGGTTTCAAACTTTACTCAAATTGAATTTATACTCCCTATGACTTCCCTACATATATATAACAAAAGAGTGTAGGAAAATTAGCAAATAATAAACTATATTGATAATTTGTCATTCTTAGTTTGTGGTTTTTAGAAACAGTACACGTACCTAATACATGTCGATTTCTTGGCTTATTAGGTGCAGTGTACAATCCTTAAATGTTCAGTAAAAGGTTTAAGATTTTCTGAGAAGCAGTGTGAAAACAATCAGGACCTGAGTAATTTAAAGCAAATTAGTTTTATACAAATTTGAACTTCAGCTCTACAGAAAGAGGGTTTTTTGTTTGTTTTTTAATGACTATCTTCTGCACAGAAATCATTTCTAGTTAGAAAACATCAAGGAGTTTTCACCGGTTACAGGGAGTCTCTGACATTTTGATTTTCCTCTTTTTTCTCCTTGATTTCTTTTTAAAGGAAGTATAATTAACATGCAGTATTAGTTTCAGGTGTACAATGTAATGATTCAGCAATTCTTTACATTATTGAGCACTTTTCATAAGTGTACTCTTAATACCCCTTATCTATTTCATTCACCCCCCCATCCTCCACCCAACATTCCTTTCCCATCTGGCAATGACCAGTTTCTTCTCTGTATTTAAGAGTCTGTTTTTTGTCTTTTTTCCTTTATTATTATTTTTTGTTTTGTTTCTTTAATTCTACATATGAATGAAATCATATGATATCATATGATAGTTGTCTTTCTCTGACTTATTTCACTTAGCCTATACTCTCTAAAACAATCCATGTCATCGTAAATGGGAAGATCTTATTCTTTTTTGTGGCTGAATAATTTACCCCACCCCCCAAAATACCCCAGTAATTTGAAAAGATATATGCACCCCTATGTTTATTGCAGCATTGTTTAAAAAAGCCAAGATATGGAAGCACTATGGGTCCTATAGCACAATTACAGAAAGCATTGCTTATTCTAAATCTTTTAAATTTAAATTATGATTTTGAGACTCCTGCCAAAGAAAAACATTTTAAACCTCACTCCCCGTCAAAAACACATGCTCAAGTACTCTGGAAGGACCCAGACATGGGCATTTGGCAGGCTCCAGTAGAACTCATAACATGGCAGCGAGGTTATGCTTAGTGTTTCCACCAAGGACTGACCAATGAGGATCCCCACTAGAAATGTTAAACATTATGATGGCCTGACACAGTCAGAATCCAGTCCCTCAGATGAGTCACCTGAATCTAGAAGAAAAACAGCTGCCCTTCATGCATCTCCCCAATACCCACAAGGCCAAATTCATGACCTGGGGAGATCTCAAGAAGACAACCCAGAAAGCCAAGGAAATTCTACAACAGACCGGTACACCGTGTACTCCTGAAAACACATTCTTGACTATGGTATCTGCTTAACGCCAGCTTTACCACGGTAGGTATGCTTGTCTGTCCACTGCTGCCACCTGGGGGCTTCGCGTTCTTTTATTGGGCCTATGTTATAAACCTCCCCCCTCTGGAAAACTGTTACTTGGGCAGATGCCCCTTTTCCTGGTTTCAACATGCCACTATTCTCCTTGATCTTACCAGAGGTTGGGAAGAATCCAAATCCATTAGCATTCTGAATCAGGCATTATCTGACATCAGATGACCCAAATGCTTCCTGGGCCTGCTCATTGCCGGCATTGTCAGGGCTAATTCAGCGATTATCCCACTGGTGTGGCAGGTAGCTCTTTCTCCCTCGGTTCAGACTGCTGCCTTTGTGGATCAGCTGGCTATTAATATCACAGGGGAATTTCAACTTCAACACACTACTGATCAAAAAATATTAGGACGTCTTCAACTAATGGAAGCTGCTACTGAATATCCTAGGGAAAAATGAGAAGCCTTAGCCTGCCTGTGGGCAAGGCCTCTTAAGTGACTGGGCTCCCAGATCCATCTGTGTTACCCCCATGCCCTGGAATCAGTCTACATATGCCTGGGAAAAGATAAAGAAGCAAATTCATGGATCACTCCATGATAGTTTAACCTGACATTCAGCAGCTAAAGGATCAGATCCTCACCTCACTGATGGTGGCGGAAAATCATGCTTCATACAAAAGCTTGGCAATCTCTAACCATCTGCAGCGGCTTAAGCCAGCCACATGGTTCTCTTTCACAAAACGGAGATTCTTAGGAGTTGCTACTGTAATAATAATTACTGTTTTTGTTTTCATCATAGTCTGCAAAATTAGAATAAATGCCCTATCCATGCCAGAGATGTGAAGCATATCTACACCGCACAATTGTCTTCAAAAACTACGCGCTACCGCTTTAAAGAAACAGAAAGGGGGAGGTGTTGGGGTTAAGGTAGAGCATGAAATCAGTCATAATACCTGGCTTGCTAAAATGTAACACAGAGGCAGCGGCTAAGAGCAGGGAAGTTTTCAGAGAAGGGAGTAGGCCTTTGGAATGCCCAGGCCTACGTGACCACTGTGCTGTTGGAATGCTGCCAGGAGTTGCCTTCCCGAAACTTCCCTAGCCCAAATAGCTGCCCTGTGATCTAAGAGATGTAGGCATTGTCCCTTAGGCTATGTTTTAGCAGAACTCCTGCAACACGCAAATTAGCCTCTGGTATCTTTCCCGTAAACAGATCCTCCCAACTCCCCTCGGCATTCCAACGGAGAGCGGCAGAAAGGTCACGTAGGCCTCCGATTTCCAAAGGCCTATGCCCTCTCCGAAACCTTCCCTGTCCTTAGCGGCCTCTGTGTTACAATTTAACAAGCCAGGAATTACCGCAGATTTCATGCTCTACATTAACTCCAACAAAGCACCTCAAATTTCTATTAATAGATGAATGGATAAAGAAGATATTGTATTTTCCCTTGATTCCTGGGATTTAGAATTTTCAACTAGGAAAGGAAAGATGAAGCAATTTTAAGTACAGGCAAACACAACTTACAGGCTGCTTAGTGGGATAAAGATTTCTCTTCACAGCCAGGAAGCAGTCTACATCCTTTTGGGTCATGAAAAGAAGACCATCTTTCTGATGGGAATAAATAGATACACCAAGCTTTTTGTGGTATGTGAGCAGTAAGCTTGAGGAAATAATTGGTATATGTTTTCCTGCTCTCTGAAGCACTGTGTGTCAATAGCTTTTCCTTAGATCAATATAAGAAATAGTAAGATTGGTAAAACAGTGATTAAATACAACTGAAATTATGACATTATTTAATTTGCACTCAGGTCATTAGTTTTAAGAATTTGTTTAGATTGTATGAACATTTATCTTATAAAAATTTCCTTAAGTTTTTATTTTTTTAAAAGTACTATTACTGAAAAAGGACTGGCCCTTAATTTTCTACTTGATTAACAGAAACCAACATTAACTATGTTCATAATTATGTTTGTAAATTTTCTCTTATGTGGAAAGAACATAACATGCAACCTAATCCCATCAAAATTTTAAGTATACATTATTTTTACAATAAGTACAATGTTAATACAGCAAATTTCTAGAGCTTATTCATCTTGATAATTTGAAACTTTATGCCTATTGATTAGTAACTCTTCATTTCCTCCTTCCCCTAATCCCTGGCAGATACCATCTCACTCTTGGCTTCTGTGAATTTCACTATTGTAGACACCTCCTACAAGGGGAATCATGCAACATTGGTCTGTGACCAGTTTATGTCACTTAGTGTGATGTCCTTGAGGTTCACCCATATCATCTATTCTGGATTTCCTCTTTTTTAAAGGCTTGTTTATCACTTTATGTATTTATTACATTTTCCTTAGGTATTTATCTTTGATGAATATTTATTTCCATAACTTGGCTATTGTAAATAGAGCTACAGTGAACACAGAAGTGTTAATACCTTTTCAAAATCCCATTTTCAGTTATTTTGGATAAATGCTCAGGAATGTCATTGCCGAATCACGTGGAAGTTCTTTTTTTAATAACTGAGGAACTTCTGTACAGCTTCGTATGGGAACTGGATCATTTTGCACTTCACTAAAAATGCACAAGAGTTCCAATGTCCTTACATCTTTGCCAACACTTTTTTGTTTGTTGTTTTTTTATAATAGCCATCCTGACAGGGAGGTGACAATGAAGTGATAGAACATTGTAATTTTAACTTGTATTTCCTGATTATTACTAGCATTGAAACTTTTTTCATACAGCTGTTGGCCATTTGTAGGTCTTCTTTGGAGAAAGTGTAATAAAGTCCTTAGCTCATTTAATTAACCAGGTTATCAGGGTTTTTTGCTATTTAAGTTTATGAGTTGTAGGATTTCCTTATATATTTTGGAGATTAAACCCTCAGCTATGTATGATTTACAAATATTTCCTCCCATTCCACAAATTGCCTTTTCATTCTGGTGACTGTTTCCTTTGCAGTGGAGCTTTTTAGTTTGTTATGGTTTCTCTTGATTATTTTTGTTGCCTTTGTTTTTGGTATCATATCCATGAAATCACTGCTAAGCCTAAGGTTAGGAAGCTTTTCCCTTATACTTTCTTCTAACAGTTGAAGTTCTGGGTCTTAGGTTTAAATCTTTAATCATTTTGAGTTGCTTTTTGTGTATGTCATCCATCAGACCAAGCCACCACGTGTGTTCTCCTCTAAGGCAGCAACACTGTGCTGAACACCTAAGAGCCCCAAGAGTGGCAAGACACAAGTCAGGCCTCTGGAAGACCCCATCAGAAAAGTTGGGGTGCTATATATGCACATTAACTTTCCCCTAGGTGAAGCTAGGTGTTAGGGAATTCTTCACCGTCCTATGGCCCTATACCGGGGGTAGGGGCACTGGTGGGAGAGTATCAAGAGTCTCACTACCAGCTCCAATGAGTCTGGTTTCAGTTGTTTTGCATTTGTTTTTTTTCCAGGGTGCAGGAACCTTTTAATTGGTCTCTGATCTTTTACAGAAGGGATTTGTCTATGAGTTACTGCTAAATTGATGTATCTTTCAGAGAAAAAGAAGTCCTTGGCTGCCTACTACACTATCTTGGTGATGTCACTTTTATTTTGCTTTCTACTTTTTTTTATACTTCTTTAACTGAATCTTCATTTCTGTTATTTCTACATTTTCATTATGAAAGAATCAATGACAAAATAGTATGTCAATCAGAATGTATTTGGATGTATCCATTAAATTTTTCAAGTAATTACTTTCTAAATAGTCCCCTTCCCCTGCCTTTCTTTATATTCTCCTCTGATTTTGTCTCAATGTGTTTTTATCAATGTAGGAAGGAATTACTATAAATTATCAACCATTGAAATAAATCCCTAGGAACTTCAAAATTTTTTCTTCAGAATTTTTAGGAAATACTCTCTACAGTTTCTAGAAAAATCCATTTAAAGTATTCTGCCTTCCTATCTCACTATGTATTATGCCTATGAAACTAGGTTTTAATTTAAAAAAATCCATTCACTTGTTTTGCAAAGTTAATGAATGGTGGGCACTCAGGTCCTGTGTACACAAGGTTTCAGATCCATAAAAATGGAAGTACTATGCAATTTTTCTACCTTTTCTGTATGTGTGGAATCATTTAGTTCTAATCAATTTCTTTTTCTAAGTTTTTATTTAAATTCCAGCTGGTTAACATACAGCATAATATTAGTTTCCGGTGTAGAATTTAGTGATTCATCCATTACATACAACACTCAGTTCTCATCACTACTAGTGCCTCAACTCATCACCCATTTAAGGAACTTATAAAACTGAACATCCAAAAAAGAAATAATCCGGTTAAAAAAAATGGGCAGAAGGCATCAATAGACATTTTTCTTTTCAAAGAAAACATACAGATGATTAACAGACATGTGAAAAGATGCTCGACATCACTCATCATCAGGGAAATACCAATCAAAACTACAATGAGATATCACCTCACACCTGTCAGAATGGCTAAAATGAACAACACAAGAAACTACAGGTGTTAGTAAGGAGGCAGAGAAAGGGAAATCCTCTTACACAATTCGTAGGAATGCAAACTGGTGCAACCACTCTGAAAAACAGTATGGAGGTTTCTCAGAAAGTTAAAAATAGAACTACCCGACAATCCAGCAATTGTACTACTAGGTACTTACCCAAAGAATACAAAAATACTGATTTGAAGGGATACATGCACTCCTGTTTATATGCTTTTAGCAGCATTATCAACAATAGCCAAATTAAGGTTGTAATCAATTTCTCAATGGTTTCCAAATTATAGCAACTTAAAACCTTTAACGTAATGCCTTTGCTTAGTTCATGTCTTTAAAAGAAAATTAAAAAATTTATTCATATCAAAATATAACTACTGTAAAAACTAAAACTTTCTAGATTAGAAATGAACATTCCATTACAAGGTATTCTACTGGCACTACACACACTATTTAGAGATTTTCTTTAGGCTGGTACCAAAGAAACAAATTTAGGAGTTTTATAATCTTTCATGCTGAATTCTGCTATAGAATCAGAAAGTCTAGTAATATTTTCTTTATTTCCAAGTAGAGCTGATCCACTGGAAATAATTCGGAAATTGCCTGGATGATTTTAGGAATTTTGAGACCATAGTGGATCATGTCTTGCTCTAGGCCTTTTTGGATTTTAGAAGAAACACTACTATTACTATGTTCCCCACTCCTACTAACCTACCTTCTCTCTCCCATCCTGGACATATAGTCTTATGGGGAGTTCCATACCATCAACTGAGAGGAAGAGAAATCTTGGGCCTGGCTCACAATGGTTCTGCATAAGATGGTGTCATCTTGCAAAAGTGGACAGTAGCAGCACTAGAGCCTCTTTTGAGGATATCCCTGAAAGACAGTGGTAAAAGCAAATCCTCCCAGCGGGCAGAAGTGCAAGCAGTGTACCTGGTTGCTTATTTGGGGGAAAAATTACTGTACATGTGATTATGGACCAGTCCATGAACTGTGGACAGCAGAATGCCTTTGGACTTGAACTGCATCTCTGTCTTGAGTATGCTGCCTGCTAGCCTACCCTGAATATTTTGTATTTTACCAGGTCTCCATAACTCCATAAATGCGTGAGCCAGTTCCTTAAACTCAATCAATCTCAATCTCTCCCTTTCATTATACACACACACACACACACAAATATATACATACATATGCAAATATATGCATATAATTTATTTGAAATATAGTTGGGTATTTAAAGCAAAAGTAGTAGCAATATTAAACTTTATAATATACATAGAAGTAAAATGCGTGACAATAGCACAGATGATGGAAGGGGGAAATGGAAATATACTTCTGAAAGGTTTCTACATTAAGTAAAATATTAGATACTATTACAGACTATGAAAAATTGATGCACATTAAAACCTTATAAATCCCATTAAATTATTTTACAAATACTTCTAACAAAACAATATGAGACACAAAAAGAAAATACAAAAAATACAAAATAAGAAGGTAAAAAGAAAAAAAAAAAAGAATAAGAACACATGGGATGAGGGGCACCTGGGTGATTCAGTCAGGTAAGCGACTAAGTCTTAGTTTCAGCTCAGGTAATGATCTCAGGGGAGATCACAGAGCCCCACACTGGGCTCTGCAATAGGTGTGCAGCTTACTTAAGATTCTCTCTCTTCTTCTCCCCCACTTTTGTATGGTCTTTCTCTCAAAAAAAAAAAAAAAAAAAAAAAAAAACTTAAGGAGCACTTGGGNAATTAAGGAGCACTTGGGATGAATAGAGAATACAAAAATGGTATACTTAACCCAGAGAATATTAATATGGCAAATGTAAATCATCTAATTGCTCTATTAAAAGTAATTGAACTTATAATTTAGAAACCTATCTGCAAATGAAACCCTAGGACCACCTGAGGTCAGTGGTGAAGCCTATCAAATATTTAAAAAAGCGATTATTCCAAGTTTATACAGATCTGTTCAGGAAACAGAGGAGAAACTTCTGAAGTCATTTTTGGAGACCAGCATTACCACCTTGATACATCAGAGAGGACAAGCTTGATACAAAAATGTGACAAGGACATTATCTAACAAGAAAAGTGCACAAAAATAAGCCTTATAAATACAGATATAGAAATCCCCAGGGAAAAAAAAAAGGCAAATTCAATCAACGAAAAACCTTTAAAATACATGTCACTCCCAAATGAGTTTTATCACAAGGTCTGCACTCTGAAAACTAAACAATATCCCTGAGAGAACTGTAAAAGGATCAGCAATTCCACTCCTTGTCACCCACCCTATATTAACGAAGACATTTACTACACAAAGCCTTATAATGCTCATAGCAACGTTATTCCTAACAGCCAAAAAATGAAAATAAATTGCCAGCCACGGATGAATAAGTTTTGATATATAATACAATATAAACTCAGAAATAGGAGAAAATCTATGGATACATGGAACAATTTGGATTATTCTGATCAATTAAGGCCAGACCAAACAACCAACCAACAGGCAAACAAAAAACCTTGCTTGGTTTCATTTATTTAAAATTCCAGAACAGGCATAAACACTCTAAGACATCCCTGGTTGACAGCTGATTCTGGGCCCGGGAAGACTGAGTGCCACGAGTGACAGGGATACTTTTGGGGGTGATACAATTGTTCAGCATTTTGATTGTGATAGTGGTTACACTGATAGATCTATTTGAGAAAACTCACCAAAATATATACATAAGATGCATGCATTTTTATTTATTAACTATACATCAGTAAAGCTCATATCAAAAAGCAAAAAAAAAAAAAAAAAAACAAAAANCGAAATCAGTTCATTTCTTCTTTTTATTTTGGTAAATCATTAGAAAATATTTAAGGTAAAATTCTTGAGTAAATAGAGAACTCACAAACACTTAAAAAACCTCTCCATTGGAAAAAAAAATCAAACGGAAAATTGTTTACTATGATTTTATCAAAAATCTTCAAGTCATAACAACTAATATGAAAAACTAATTGAATATGAAGAAGTTTTATGTTTCAAATTCTTTAATATACTCTTTCCCTAACAGGATGTTAACTTTTTCCTTAACATCTGAAACTCTGGAGTGAGACGAATTAACTCTCCAAAGGGGACCTGCAAGAACTCTAATGTTTACACAGCCTTCATCAGCTCTGATTGGATACCTTAAGTAAAATGACCATAAATTCTCATTTATAAAGTTTAGTTAGAAAAATTAATGTTTAAAGTCACCTAGATTCTTAATGGCTTTAGGGAAAACTAACCTAGTTTACAAACTGTTTTAAAAACCAAACATTTAGATGTTTTATTCAGACATGATACGTTCTGGAAAAGCACATTGACTTTCTTTTGAAGTTTATTTAAGACTTTTCAATCCCTAAATGAGGTTTATAATATTAGTATGTCCAATTGAAATATGTTTTTATGACCTTGCCTATGTTAAGTGCATATTTATATATAAACTGTTACATGTTTACACACATATAAACGTATGAGCAACATTTACAAATTCAATACAGTCACCTGAGGAACAGAACCATTAGTTAGATATTGTTATCTTAAGGAGAAAAATATACAGTATGTTTCTACTCGAGTAATGGATTTTAAATAAACCTTCTAAGAGTTCTCAAATATTACAAATGTAATGATGAAAATTAACACAATGTGAAACAGAAGTGAAATCTGACCAGCAAAAATCAATGTTAAGTTTAGAAATTCTAAAAAGATTTTATTGTAATTCTGAAAACAATTATCTTAAGAGGTCTTAATAACAAAAAGGCAATAAATCTATTGCGGTCACTCTAAGGAGTGTTCCCCTTCACCTTATTATTGAACTGTTAAAATAAAACACCAAAACTGTGCTGTAAGCTCGGTGACCTCTCCATCAGTTAACACGAATGCTTTGTGTTCTGAGGCAAGGTCAAAACTCCAAGTCAACAGAAGATCAAAAAGGTCTTGTGGTGTAAGTAACATATATCATGTAATTTTCAAAAAGGTTGTGACCTGACTCAATTATAAACAAGATATAAAAATGGATTTTATATTTGCTTTCAAAATATTGTGAATTTAAATACGGCAACTATAATCTCTTTTCCCTTATGTAGTTCCATAGCATCTCAATTTTCAAAATTTTTATCAGTAAACACTGGCTTCACATAAAGAAACTAGTACACACATTCTAGCATTCATATGCTTAACAAAGGCCCTTCAATTGCCAATGAACAATTTCTTTTAACTTTGGACCATTGCTATTCATGGCCCCTATTTCTACAGATCACAAATTTGCTGAGAATAAAGATCTTATCTATTCAGCATTCATGTATTCACTACTCTCGCTTACTCAGAGTGGCTTATTAAAAAATACATATACATTCTCTTTTATCTGCAAGATATGCGTATCTTAATAAGTTATGCAAAATTGATTACTTTTCACATTCAATTTAAGGAAAAAAACCTTCACAGTATTTGTTTTTGGGTATTCTGACAACAGCACGATTTCTTTTCAACAGCAAAATACTCAGTCCTGGTTTTACGCTTAAGTGAGAAACTATTTATGATAATGCACAGCATCATTTATAAAGTAATGTTTAAGATCTTAGGTGAGTGAGCAAAGAAATGGACAAATTGTGCCTAAGGGGTGCTCTTTCATACTCTGAAGCAAAATTAGCTAAAATTGAGACTTCATGAAACTTACCTTTATAAATATTAATACTGTATTTTTTTCCAGAGCACTATTTTGCTTCCTTTCTCAGATGTATCACACATATTATCTTAATAACAATCTAAAAATAGAGTAAAAATTGGCTGGTAAAATTGCCTGTAGGCTGACATTATTGTCAAAGTATCAAGAATGAAATGCTGAATCAGGGGATGTGGGATAGTGTCTTCTAGAAATTAATTCCAGTTGAGACTTTGTGAAACTTTAATCACATAATCCTGACTTACCAAAAACCATTCTTTAGAAAATTTAGTGCTCAAGATAACTTCTGGGAATAAAATTTTATGATAATCTTTAAGAAAGGCAGAGGCAACATAAGATGCACAAGCTTTTTCTCTCTGAGCCTCAAAAACTTTAATAACATGGCTCCAGGAATGAGAAAGTAATTTTATTTCCTTATCCACTCAGTTGTGGCCTCTGTTGAAAGTGCTCATTAATATTGATTGATGTTTTCTTAATATTACCATTTTGTTCACTGACAAGTGCATTGGCAAGCACCAACTTATTTCACACTGTTAACTGAAAAGTCTAGTTTCCATTTGGTTGGAAGATCAGGTATAAAGTGACCATGGACCATGATAACCTGTTCTAATTATACTATATTGTCACCCAACTTTTCGTTGGGGAAAAACAAATCCCATCAAGAATTAATTCTGTACACATACACGAGAAAGTGATATGCTCAACAAAACAACTCTAAAATCGTGATATTTCTATGAGCCTGATAAAATGCTTCTTCAGTTGCAAGTATGGTTTGAACTGTAGTGTTAAATATCAATTTAACAAATTAACTCACCTCATTTTACTTAATTACAATTCAGTGGTTGACTTCAACAGTTGTTTGGGCATTTTTAAAAATGGCTGGCACTTTGGAAGACAATTTGTCTTCATAGAGTAGTCATGTGTATAAAAGAAGTTGGAATAAAAATTCTTTTTTGAGAAGTAGGATCTCTTTAGTTCAACTGGAATTATCATAAGCCTCTGGAGGTTGAGAACCTCATCTGATACATTTGAATCTTCTTTATTGCCTAGCAGAGTATCTGGCATCTTTGGGGTACTCAATATTCTCTGATTTAATTTTATTAGTTTTAGGGGGAATACTGTGTCTGAAATCTAACGCAGTACCATTATCTAGCTCTAGCATTTGTTGAAGAACATGGTAGGAAGCAATTCACAAGCAAGCTACTCATGGAGAGTTTTTTTCCGGTTAGAGATGCAATTCTGCCTAAGTATGGTTTGGTTCCTAGTTTATATTGTTTTATTCAGCAATGGTCTTTATTCTTGCATACTTTCACTTCAATTTTCAGATAGAGCTAATTCCCACTTTTCTCATTTTGTAAATGATCGCTTTTTCTCTCTGTACGTAAGTCTGAAATTTTAAGAGCATTTTAATCTCATTTGAGAGGAAAGATATAAAGAAATAAATTCATACCTATAAGCATGTGCATATAATATGCAGTTCATAAACACAAGCATGACTTTAAATATACAAGTAGAAATATTTTGAAAAATATATAGAATACATGAAATATAGGCATAATTACGTAAAAGCCCTATGTAACTTTTGCTTATAATGTCTAAACATCTTTAGTTTGGGTAACTTTTGTGAATTGCTAATGAATTATTAAAGAAACATAAAAAATGCAAGTGTCTCATTTGAATTCTTATTCATTTAATTCTGATTGAGAGAACACTTCCTAAGAAAAGCCAAACTTCAGCAAGGAAAAAATGAGATAAAGATAATATTTATATGTTCCTCACTTTATGAGGAAGAGAAAAAAATTTAAAGATCTAACTTTTTTCTACATATCTCTTAATAACTGGGTTATAGTTCTGCCAATATCTGTTTGGTGAGTACAGTTCTAGTTCTTATTTGAAATACCAGATTTCAAACTTAATGTAGGTAACTCGAAAGATGCAAGTATACAGATCCACATACATAATAATAAAATGTATGTATTTGTGTCTCTCTGTACATTCATATGAGTATTAATATTTACAACTAAAATTATTTGCCATAAAATTCTACAAACATACCTAGTATTTTTTTAAATCCAGCAGGACATAATAGTTTATTGACTGCTATTAGCGTTTTTGGATAAATTTAACACCCATATATTCACAAGGATGGGTTAGCCAGGAACAATTTGCCTCAAACGGTTGGGTATTTGAAATTGTCATTTTACGGGGTTGCATCTTTAATTCTTGCAACCATCTGATGTTTAAGCGTCAAAAATTGGCTAGGAATCTAATACTCAATTCTAGCTTCCTCTTAGTTAAAAAATTTTTTAAAAAATACACATGAATCTTTTGGGGGCAATTTTATATAAGGAAATTTAATAATATAAAGGACCTCACTACCCGTATTGTCAGTCCAACACTTTTCACAGACAACCCTTGTAAAACCTACAAACAAGAACAATTTCGATGATTCTCATTAAATTGGAATAGGAGAGAAAATGACAAAATAAATCATATGTTTAATATTCCTCTATATG